>NW_007231158.1:0-10354 GCF_000164805.1 Carlito syrichta | reverse complement strand
TCAAGTCAGCTGGCTAGCCAGCTGACTGGTTGGTAAATTCAGGTAATTAATTCAGCTGGCTTCCCAGCTGGTTAGCTAGGTAGCAATCTACTTTAGTCAGCTGGCTAGCCAGTGGGTTAGCTGGTTAAATCAGCCAGTTAATACAGTTGGCCAGCCAGCTGGCTAGCTAGTTAAGACATTTAGTTAAGTCAGGTGGCTAGCCAGCTAGCAAGCTTGTTAAATCAGCTAGTAAAATCAAATGGCCAGCCCGCTGGCTAGCTAGATTGCTAGCTAGTTAAGTCAGCTTGTTAAATCGGCTGGCTAGCTAGGTAGCTATATAGTTAACTCATCTAGTTATGTCAGCTGGCTAGCTAGTTAATTCAGTTAGTTAAGTCAGCTGGCTAGTCAGCTGCCTATCATGGTAGCTATCTAGTTTAGTTCAGTGGCTAGCCATCTGGCTAGCTAGTTAAAATACCTAGTTAAGTCATTTGGCAAGCCAGCTCACTAGCTACTTAAAAAGCTCATTAACTCAGATGGCTAGACACCTGGGTATCTAGTTATTTCAGCTGGTGAAGTCAGCTGGTTAGCAAGGTAGCTAGTTAAGTCAGCTTGTTATGTCAACTAGCTAGCTAGTTAAGTCAGCTAGTTAAGTCAGCTAGATAGCTAGATAACTAGGTAGGTAGCTAGTTATCTATTTCAGGTAGTAAAGTCAGTTCGCTATCTAGGTAACAAGCTAGTTTAGTCAGCTAGTTAATTCAGCTGGCTAGCTAGTTAAGTCAGCTAGTTAATTCAGCTGGCTAGTCAGCTGCCTAGCTGTGTAGCCAACTAGTTTAGCCACCTAGCTAGCCAGCTGGGTGTCTGATTAACTCACCTAGTTAAGTCAGCTCGCATGTCAGCTTGATATCTAGGTAGCTAGGTACTTAAGTCAACTGGCAAGCCAGCGGGATACATAGGTAGCTAGGTAATTAAGTCAGCTGGCTAGTCAGCTTGCTCTCTACTGATGTCAGCTAGTTAATTCAGTTGGCTAGCCAGCTGGCTATTTAGTTAAGTCACATAGTTGAGTAAGCTGGTTATCCAGTTGGTTAGCTGGTTAAGTCAGCTAGTTAATTCTAGTGGCTAGCCATCTGGGTAGCTCGGTAGCTAGCTAGTTAAGTCAGCTGGCTAGCCTGCAGGTTAGCTGGTTAAGTCAGCTAGTTAAGTCAGCTGACTAGCAACCTGGCTATGTAGGTAGCTAGCTAATTAAGTCTTCTGGCTATGTGGCTGGTTAGCTAGTTAAGTCAGCAAGTTACGTGAGCTGGCTAGCCGACTGGCTAGCTAGGTGTCTAGCCAGTTAAGCTGGCTGGCTAGTCGGATGCCTATCTAGTTAAGTCAGCTAGTTAAGACAGCTATATAGGTGACTGGTTAGCAGGCTGGTCATGTAGGTGGACTAGCTCTTTAATCAACTAGTTAAGTCAGCTGGCTAAGCAGTTGGCTACATAGTTAAGTCACCTCCATAAGTCAGTTGGCTGGCCAGTTTGCTAGCTATTTAAAAAGCTAGTTAAGTCGGATTGCCAGACAGTTGTCTAGCTAGTTATTTCAGTTAGTTAATTCAGTTAGCTAGGTCGGTAACTAGCTAGTTAATTAAGCTAGTTATGTCAGCTAGTTGACCAGTTAAGACAGTTAGACAAGTCAGCCAGCTAGATACTTAGCTAGCTAGGTATCTAGATAATTATTTCAGCTAGTAAATTCAGCTGGCTAGCTAGGTGGCTAGCTAGTTAAGTCACCTAGTTATGTCAGCTGGCTAGGTAGCTAAGTCAGCTAATTAAGTAAGCTGGCTAACCAGCTGGCTAGCTAGTTAGTCACCTAGTTAAGTCAACTCGTTAGGCAGCTGGATACCTAGTTATCTGGATAGATAAGTCTGCTGGCAAGTGTGCAGAATATGTATGTAGCTAACTAGTTAAGTCAGCTGGCTAGCCACCTGGTTAGCTAGTGATGTAAGCTAGTTAAATCAGCTGGCTAGCCCGCTGGCTAACGAATTCAGTCACCTAGTTGAGTCAGTTGGCTAGCCAGCTGTCTACCTCGCAAATTCTACGAGTTAATTCAAGTGGTTATCCATGTGGCTAGCTAGGTTGCTAGTTAGTTAAGCCGGCAGATTAGCTGGATGTCTATCTAGTTAAGTAATTTAGTTAAGTCAGCTCAATAGCCAGTAGGCTAGCCAGGTGGCTGGCAAGATAAGCTGGCTGGTTAGCAGACTGGTAAGGTAGGTGTCCAGCTAGTTAAGCCGACTGGCTAACCAGCTGACCAGCAGAGTGGCTGGCTTGTTAAACCAGATGGCAATCTGACTGTCTAGCAATCCAGCTGGTTATTAAAGCTCCTAGCTATCCATTTGATCAGCCTGCTAGCTAGCAAACTGACTGTCTAGCCAAATTTACAGCTAGGGAGCTAGCTAGTTAAAACAGCTGGCTAGCCATCTAGCCAACCAGGTAGCTAGTTAGTTAAGTCAGTTGTCTAGCCACCTAGCCAGCCAACCAGCTAGTCAGACACTTAAGTCAGTTATGTAGCCAGTTAGCTAGTTAAATCAGATAGCAAATCAGCCAACTATATAGCTACCTAGTTATGTCAGTTAGCGGGTCATGTTGTTAGTCAGCTAGCTAGTTAAGTCAGCTAGCATGTCAGCTAGCTATTCAGCTAGGTATTTAAGTCAGTTACCCTGCAAATTACCCTGTTTACAATCTAATTGAGTCAGTTAATTAGACAATTAGGTAGCTTGCTTGCTAGCTATTTATGTTGGCTTGATAGCCAGCTAGCTAGTCAGTTAGCAAATCAGCTAGTTGTTAGTTAACTAGTTGGCTAGGAACTCAGCTAGCTGGTCAGCTAACTAGTGAGATCGCTCACTTTCATCAGTTCAGCTACCTAGTCGGCTCACTCACCTGCTAACTGTTCAGCAAACTAGTCATCTCAATCACCAGCCGACCAGTCAACTAACCTATCGGCTTGCCTGCAGGCCAACAGGTCAACTAATTAGTCAGCTTCCTCACCAGCCAACTAGTTAAGTCAGCTCACTGGTTTGCTCGCTCGCTGGTTGAATAGTTAAGGCAGCTCACCCATCAGCTTACTGGCAGGCTGAATAGTTAACTTGGCTCATCGTTCAGCTCAATCGTCGGTTGACTAGTTAAGTCTTCTGAGCTGATGGCTCACTCGCCAGCTGACTAAATTCAGCTGATCAGTCAGCTCACTTGCCGGCTGATTAGTTAAGTCAGCTGACAGGTCGACTCACTCGCTGGCCAACTTGTTAAGTCAGATGATATGTCGTCTTACTCGCTGGCTGACTAGTTAAGTCAGCTGAAAATTCGGCTAACTCACCGGCCAACTTGTTAAGTCAGTTCACCTGTCGGCTCACACGCAGGCCGACTAGTTAAGTCAGCTAACTGGTCAGTCTAATAGCCAGCCAAATACTTAAGTTAGCTAACCAATTGGCCGAATAGTCAGCTAACTTGTCAGCTGATAAATTAGCTCAGATAACTAGTAAGCCTACTAGTTACGCCAGCTACATAGTTGGTCAACTAGTAGGCCAAATTGTTTGTTCAGCAAACCAGCATGCCAACTAATTAACTGAGTTAACTAGTGGGCCAACAGTTCAGTCAACTATTTGACCCAGCTAACTAGTCGGCCGTCTAATTGGCCAACTTGTTAAAGCCACTAACAAGTCTGCCGTGTAGTCAGCCAATGTGTTAAGCCAGCTCATTTGTCAGTCGACTAGTCACCAACAATTTAATTCACCTAGCTAACTCGATAACCAACTAGTTAAATCAGTTAATTTACTCATTTATCAACTAGTTAAAACAGTCAACTCATTAACCAACTAGTTATATCAGCTAGCTATCTCATTAACCAACTAATTAAGTCAGGTAACTAAGTCTGCTTGCTAAACAGCTAGCTAGCTAAGTCAGCTAGCTCAGTCAGCTATATCACTAATTAGCTAAATATTTAAGTCAACTACTTAAGACTGCTACCTAACTAGTTAGTTAATTTGTTAAGACAACTAGCTATTCAGTTAGTTAAATAGTTAGCTAACTTTTTAATTTAGGTAGTTGTCAGCTAGCTAACTAGTTAAGTCAGCCAGTTAATTCATCTAGCTAAGTCAACTAAGTAAGCTATTAAGTCAGCTATCTAAGTAAGCTATAATTAAGTCAGCTATCTAATTAAGTTAGTTAAGTCAGCTTTCTTACTTAATCAGCTGGTTAAGACAGCTAGCTTGCTAATTACCTAACAGGATAAGTCAGCAGGTTGATTCAGGTAGTTAGCTGGTTAACTGAATGGTTAAGTCAGCTGGTTGAATCAGCTAGCTAGCTAATTAACAAACGTGTTGAATCAGCTGATTAAGCAGAATAGCTAGCTAGTCAGTTAACGAGTTAAATCAGCTGGATGAGTCAGATAGCTAGCTAGTTAGCTAAAGAGTTAAGAGTTTACGAGTTTAGTCAGATATTTAAGAAAGCTAGCTAGCACGTTATATAACGTGTAAGGTAACTAGCTAGCTAGTTGGTTAAGTCAGCTGGCTAGCCAACTGGCTAGCTATTTAAGTCACCTAGTTAATTCAGCTCGCTGGCCCACCATGTTAGCTTGTTAGTTTGGTAGATAAGTCAGCTGGCAAGCCAGCATGATATGTAAGTAGGTAGCTAGTTAAGTCAGCTGGGTAGCCATGCAGTGTCTAGTTTTGTCAGCTAGTTAAGTCAGCCGGCTATTCAGCTGTCTATCTAGGTAGCTAGCTGGTTAAGTCTCCTACCTAGCCAGCTGGATGCTTCATTAAGTCAGCTAGTTAAGTCAGCTGGCTAGCCTGCTGTCTAGCTGGGTAGCTAGGAAATAAGTCAGCTGGCTATCTACCTAGCTAGCTTGTTAAGTCAGCTAGTTAAGTCAGCTTATAGCCAGTTTGCTAGTTAGGCAGCTAGCTAGTTATTTAAGCTGTGTAGCCTGCTGGCTGGATAGTTAAGTCACCTAGTGAAGTTAGCTGACTAGCCCACTGGATAACTAGGTAGCTTGCTATTTATTGAGGTGGCTAGACAGCTGGCTAGCTAGATATGTCACCTAGTTAATTCAGCTGGATAGCCAGATGGCTAGCTATGTAACAAGCTAGTTAATTCAACTGGCTAGAAAGCAGGCAACCTAGTAAAGACAGCTAGTTATGAAAAGTAGAGACCTAGTTAAGTCAGTTCGCTAGCCAGCTGGCTAGCTAATTAAGTCAGCTAGTTAAGTCAGCTGGTTATCCAAGTGACTGGAGAGGAAGATGGCTAGTTATGTCAACTGGCTAGCCAGCTGGATTACTAGTTAATTCAGCTAGTTCAGTCACCTGGCTGGCCAGCTACCTAGCTCGTTATTCAACTAGTTAAGTCAGCTGTCTCACCAGTTGACTAGCTTAAGTCACCTTGTTAAGTCAGTTGGCTAGCCAGCTCGCTAGATAGTCAAAAAGCTAGTTAAGTAATTTGGCTAGACAGTAGGCTAACTATTTCAGCTAGTTAAGTCAGTTGGCTACCTTGGTAGCTAGCTAGTTAAATCAGCTAGTTATGTCCGCTAGCTGGCTAGTTAAGTCAGGTTGATATGTCAGCTTGCTTGGTAGATAGCTATCTAGGTATCTAGCTAGTTATTTCAGCTAGTAAAGTCAGTAGGCTAGCTAGCTAAGTCAGCTAGGGTAGTCAGCTGGCTAGCCAGCTGCCTAGCTGGGTATCTAACTCGTTAAGTCAACTGACTAACCAGTTGGCTAGCTAGTTAGGTCACCTAGTTAAGTCAGCTTGCTGACCAGCTGGATACCTAGGTACCAAGATAGCTATATCTGCTGGCAAGCATGTGGGATACGTATGTAGTTAACTAGTTAAGTCAGCTGGCTAGCCACCTGGTTAGCTAGTGATGTCAGCTAGTTAAATAAGCTGGCTAACAAGCTGGCTAACGAGTTCAGTCACCTAGTTTAGTCAACAGGCTAGCCAGCTGAATAACTAGTTGGCTACCAACTCTGGTAGCTGGTTAGCTAACTAGTGGGTTCACTCACTTTCCATTGGGTCAGCTAACTAGTCGGCTGGCTTGGCAGCCAACAGACCAACTCACTTGTCAGCTTGCTCACCGGCCATTGGGACAGCTAACTAGTCAGCTTGCTCGCCAGTCATGTAGTTAAGTCAGCTCAGCCATAGGCTCGCTCTCCAGCTTACTTGTTAAGGCAGCTCACACTTCGGTTCACTTGCAGACTGAGTAGTTAAGTTGGCTCAACTGATGGCTCACTCGCCGGCCAACTAGGTAAGTCTTCTGATCAGACAGCTCACTCGCCAGCTGACTAAAGTCAGCTGACAAGTCTACTCATTCTACAGCCAACTATTTGATTCAGCCGACCAGTTGGCTCACTCACCGACTGACTAGTTAAGTTAGCCCACTGGTAGGCGGACTAGATGGCCAAGTAGTTAACTAAGCTAGCCAATCAGTCAACTGTTTGGCCCATTTTTCAGTCAAGTTAGGTCAGCTAGCTAGTAGGCCAAATAGTTAGACCAGATAATTAGTTGGGCAGTTAGTCATGTCACTAATTGGGTCAGTAAAACAGTCAGCCAACTGGTTAAGCGAGCTAACTAGTGGGCCAACATGTTAGTCAGCTAGTTAACCCAGCTACATAGACGGCCGACGCTTCTGTCGACTTGTTAAGCCAGCTAACAAGTTGGCCTAGTAGTCAGCCAATGTGTTTAACCAGGTAAATAGTCGGTTGATCGTCAGGCAGCAAGTTGTCACCCAGGTAACTCGTTAACCAACTAGTTAAGACAGCTAATTAACCCATTTAACAACTAGATAAAACAGTAAGCTAACACATTAAACATTCTTTAAGTCAGCTAGCTACCTAGTTAGCCAACTAGTTAAGTCAGCTGTCTAAGTCAGCTAGCTAACAAGGTAGCTAGCTAAGTCAGATTGCTAAGTCAGCTAGCTCACTAGTTACCTAACTATTTAAGTCAGCTACTTAATTATGTTGCCTAACTAGATAGATATTTATTAAAACAGCTTGATATTCAGCTCATTAAATAGCTAAATATTGAATTCAGGTTGTTAAGTCAGCTAGCTGAGTTAAGTCGGCGAGATAAGTCAGTTAGTTAACTCGTTAAGTCACCTAGCTAAGTCAGTTAGTTAAGTCAGCTTTCAATTTATTCAGCTAGCTAAGACAACTAGCTAGCTAGTTAGCTAATGGGTTAAGTCAGAAGGATGAGTCAGGTAGTTAGCTAGTTAACTAACAGGTTAAGTCAGCTAATTGAGTCAGCTAACTAGCTAGTTAGCAAACGGGTTGAGTCAGGTGCTTGAGTAGGCTAGCTAGAATTTTAGCTAACGAGTTAAGTCAGCTGGATGAGTCAGTTATCTAGCTAGTTAGCTAAAGAGTTAAGTCAGCTGGTTGAGTCAGCTAGCTAGCTCATTAAATAATGAGTTAAGTCAGATGATTAAGTCAGCTAGCTAGCATGTTAGATAACGTGTAAGTTAACTTGTTAGCTAACTGGTTAAGTCAGCTAGCTAACTAGACAACTAACTATTTCAGTGAGCTTGTTAGATAGTTATTTGGATAGCTTACAATTTATGTCAGTTAACTAGGTAGCTAGTTAGTGAGTTAAGTATTAAATCAGCTGGCTAGCTAGGTAGCTAACTAGTTAAGTCAGCTTAAGTACGTTGGTTAGCCAGCTGACTAGCTAGGTAGTGAACTATTTCCATCAGTTGGCTAGGCAGCATTCTAGCTGGTAAATTCAGGTAATTAAGAGAGGTGCGTAGTCAACTGGCAAGGTAGGTAGTTAGCTGGTTAACTCAGCTAGATAGTTACCTTCCTAGCTAGTGATGTCAGCGAGTTAATCAGCTGAATAGCCAACTGGCTAGCTGGTTAAATCATCTAGTTTAGTCATCCATGTACCCAGCTGGGTGGGTAGGTAGATAGCTAGATAAGTCAGCTTACTAGGCAGCAGGCTAGCTGTTCAATTCACCTAGGTAAGTCAGGTGACCAGCATGCTGGCTAGGTAGGTAGCTAGTTAGATTAGTTATCTGCCTAGCCAGCTTGCTATCTTAATTCAGCATGGTAAGTCAGCTGGCTAGCCAGCTGAGTAGATAGGTAGCCAGCTAGTTAAGTCAGATGTGTAGCCAGCTGAGTAGCTGGTTAAGTCAGCTAGTTAAGTCAGCTGGCAACCAGCAGGCCAGGTAGTTAAGTCAACTCATTAAGTCAGTTGGCTATCCAGCTGGTTAGCTAGTTAAAAATCTAGTTAAGTTAGATGACTAGGCATCTGGCCAGCTAGTTATTTCAGCTAGTAAAGTCAGCTGGCTTGCTAGGAACCTAGCTATATATGTAACCTAGTTATGTCAGTTGGTAACTAGTTAAACCTGCTAGTTATGGCAGCTGGCTAGCTAGATAGCTAGCTAGGTAGGTAGATGTTTAAGACAGCTTGTTAACCTAGCTGTCTAGCTAGGCAGATAGCTGGTTAGGTAAGCTAGTTAAGTCAGCTTGCTATCTAGTAAAGTCAGAGATTTAAGTCAGCTGGCTAGCCAGTTGCCTAGCTGGGTAGGTAGCTAGTTAAGTCAGCTGGCTAGCTAGTTAGCTAGCTAGTCAAGTAACCTAGTTAAATTGGCTCACTATCCAGCTGGTTAGCTAGGTAGCTGGGTAGTTATGTCAGCTGGCAAACCAGCGGGCTACCTAGGTAGCTAGCTAGTTAAGACAGCTGGCTATCGAGTTGGCTAGCTAGGTAGCTATGTAAACCTGCTAACCAGCTGGCTAGTTACTTAAGACTCCTAGTTAAGTTAGCTGCCTAGACACCTGGCTAGCTAGGTCGCTAGATAGTTAAGTCAGATATTTAGCCCACTGGCTAGATAGTTGAGTCACCTAGTTAAGTCAGCTGGCTAGTTAGCTGTATTTCTATATATGAAGTTAGTTTATTCAGCTGACCAGCAAGCAGCCAGCTATTTAAGTCAGCTAGTTTAGTCATCTGAGTAGCCAGCTTGCTAGCTATGTAGTGAGCCAGTTAACTCATTTGGCTAGCCAACTGGTGAGCTAGTTAAGTCAGCTCGTTAAGTCAGCTGGCTAGTCAGCTAGCTAGCTATGTAGAGAGCTAGTTAAGTCAGATGGCTAGCCAGCTGGCTAACTAGTTAAGTCAGCTAGTTGAGTCAGCTTGATAGCCAGGTGGCTTGCTGGTTAAGTAAACTAATTAAGTCAGCTGTCTATCCAGCTGTCTAGCTAGATAGCAAGCTAGTTAAGTCAGCTTCCTGTCCTGCTGGCTAGCTAGTTAAGTTAGCTACTTAATTCAGCTTGCTTCCCAGCTGGTTAGTGAGGTAGCTAGCTAGTTAAATCAGCTGGCTACCCTGCTGACTAGCCTGTTAAGTCAGCTAATTTATTCAGCTGGCCAGTCAGCTGGCTATCAAGTTGAGTCAGCTAGTTAAGTCAGCTTGCTAGCCATCTGGCTAGCTGGTAAAGTCAGCTAGATAAATCATCAGGCCAGCCAGCTTGCTGGCTAGCTAGCTACCTAATTATTTCAGCTAGTTAAGTCAGCTGGCTTGCTAGGTAGCTAGCTAGTTAAGTCAGCTAGTTAAGTAAACTCGCTAGCTAGTTATGTCAGTTAGTTAAGTCAGCTTGGTAGCCAGATGCCTATCAGGATATCTATCTTGTTAAGTCAGATGGTCAGCCAACTGGTTAGCTAGTTAAGTCACCTAGGTAAGTAAGTTAACTGGTCAGCAGATTAGCTATGTAGTTAGGTAGTTAAGTCAGCTGGCTAACAAGTGGTCTATGTAGGTAGGTAGCTTGTTATGTCAGCTGGCTAGCCATCATGTTATCTAGTTATGTCAGCTAGTTAATTCAGCAGGCTATTCAGCTGTCAAGGTAGGTAGATAGCTACTTCAGTGTGCTCACTAGCCAGCTGTCTACTTATTTAAGTCAGCTAGTTACGTCAGCTGGCAAGGATGCTGGCTAGGTAGGTAGCTAGGCAATTAAATCAATTGGCTAGCCAGCTGGCCAGTAGTTAATTCAGCTAGTTTAGTGTGCTGCCTAACCAGTTGAGTAGCTAGTTAAGTCAGCATATTAAGTCAGCTGTCTATCCAGTTTGTTAGCTAGTTAAAAAGCAAGTTAGATCAGATGGGCTGCCAGCTGGCTCGCTAGTTATTTGAGCTAGTTAACTCAGCTGGATAGCTAGAAAGCTAGCTAGTTAAATCAGCTAGATAAATCAACTATCCAGCTAGTTAAGTCAGCTAGCTATATGATCATTATCTAGATAGCTAGCTACTTAAAACAGCTAGTTAAATCAGCTGGCTAACTAGGTATCTAGCGAGTTATGTCAGCTAGTTAAGTCAGCTGACTAGCTATTTAATTCAGTTAGATGAGTCAGCGGGCTAGCCTTCTAGATAGCTAGTTAAGTCAACTAGA
>NW_007231157.1:0-2600 GCF_000164805.1 Carlito syrichta | reverse complement strand
GAGGTCCAGTCATGGGAGCACCTTTTATAGAGGAAGGAAAATCACTAGGTCACTTATTGCAGAGGAGGACACAACACTGTGGCACCCATTTTGGAGTAGGCTCATTTACTGATTCAGTTATCAAAGAAGTGAGACAGCCACTGGGGTACCATCCCAGAGAAGAGTCACTCACTGTGGAACCCATCAGAAAGATGAGCAGTCACTTGGGAAGCCATAAGAGAGGTGGTCAGTCACTGGGGCAACAATCACAGAGGCAAGCCAGTCATGGGGGCACCTCTCACAGAGGATGGCAAGTCACTGACACACTCAAAAAAAAGAAGGGCTTGTCATTGTGGCACCAATAACAAAAGAGGGACAGATCCTGGGACACCCATTATGGAGTATTCTCAGTAATTGTGGCACCAATCACTATGGAAGGCTTATTACTGGTGCATGCATCATAGAGGGAAGGGGTACCTGGGTCATCCATCACAGAACAGAGCCATTCATTATATACCCAATATGGAGGAAGCCCAGTCACTGGGTCAGCTGTCACAGAAGAGAGCATGTCACTGATACACCCATCAAAAAAGGAGAACAATTCACAGGGGCACCCATCATAGAGGAGAGCTCATCACTAGGGCATCCATTAGAGAAGTGTGCTAGTCACTGGGATATCCATCAGAGAGGATACACAGTCACTGAGGATGCTATCACAAAAGTGGGCCAGTCAAAAACATATCCATTACAGAGTAGAATAAGTCACTGCGTCACCTATTATGGCGGAGGCTCAATAAGTGAAGGTCTAGTCACTGGGGTAAACGTCATTGAAGAGGACCAGTCACTGGGCACCAATCACAGAGGAGGCAAAGTGTCTGGGACACTCTTAATGGAGGAGGGCAAGTCACTGGGGAACGAATAAGGAGAAGGCTCAGTCACAGAGGCACTGATCACAGAGCAATGCCTGTCACTAGAGTATGCATCACAGAGGGCAAATTATAAAGGTGCATTCAGAGACTGGTTTAGTCACTGGGACACCCATCGCAGAGGAGGGCTTGTCACTGTGTCACCAATCACTGAGGAGATGCAGTCATGGGGGCACCATTCATGAAAGAAAAGCTACTAACTAGAGCATCCATTATTGAGGAGTGCTAGTCATTGGGGCGCCAATCACAGAGGAGATCTAGTCAACAGGGCGCCCATCAAAAGTGAAGGTCAATCACTGGGGCACATATCTCAGAGGAGTCTCAGTCATTGGGACACATATTATAGAGGAAGAACAGAGACTGGGGCATCTAACACAGAAGTCAACTCACTGAGATAAACATCAGAGAGTAGAGCTAGTCACAAGCACAATCATTACAGAGGAGAGTTTGTAACAGGGGCACCTATCAGAAGAGATCCAGTCATGGGGCACCCATCACATAGAAGAGCCAGTCACTATGGGTCTCTGAGTGACTGGCTCTCCATACAAAGGAGAGCCTGTACTGTCTCTGAGGCACCCATCACAGAGGCAAGCCAGTCGCTGAAGTACCAGTCACAAAGGAGGACTAATCACTGAGACACCCACACAGTGTCACTTTGATACTGATCACAGAGGAGGAGCAGTAGCAGAATCACCCATTATGAAAGAGGACCAGTAACTGGGACAGTCATCAGAGAGGAGGGCCAGTAACATGGCAAAATCAAGGAGGAGGCAGAGTTACTTGGAAGCCCCTCACAAAGGAAGACTTGTCACTACGGCACTCATTATGGAGAAGGCTCACTTAAAGGGACACCCATCACAGAGGAGATTTGTCATTAGCGCAACAATTATGAAGGAGAGTCAGTCACTGAGGCACATATCACTAAAGAGGCACAGTCAATAGACACCCATAATAGTGGAGGGAAACTCACCAGGGCACCCAATATGTCAGAGTCCCAGTTAATCACTAGGAAAGCTAGTCACTGGGGCATGCAATGGGAGGTTTAGCATTCATTGTTGCATTTTTCACAAAGGAGTTCCAGTCACTGTGGCACCTATTACAAATGAAAACCAGTCACTGGGACACCATTATAGGGAAGGTTCAGTCTCTGGTACATCTGTCACAAAAGAGAGCCAGTCACGGGTATGCCCATCACAGAGGGCAGCCAGTCACCGATGCAACCTTCATAGAGTAGTGCTAGTTACTGGAGCACCCATTATGGAGAAGGCTCAGATACTGGAACATCCATCACAGAGGATGATTAGTCACTGGGGCATCCAATTTGGAGGAGGGCTTGTCACTGGGTCACCCATCAGACAGTCACTGAGAATCCCACCATAGAGGAGGTTCAGTCACTAGGACAGCTATAACAGAAGAAGACCAATCACTGGGACATCCATCACAGCAGAGGATCACTCATTTTGGCATACATCACAGATGAGGGCTAGTCACTGGAGAACCAATTAGGAGGAATCTGTCACTGGGGCACTAAACACAGAAGAGGGCCAGTAATTGGGACAGATATCACAGAGGAAACAATCAGTGTGATACATATCACAGAGGAAGATCAGTCACTGGGGCATTTTTCAGAGACAAGTGTCCGTCACTGGACACACATTATATAGTGTGCCCCATGCACTGGGCCATTTGTCACAG
>NW_007231156.1:7191-14811 GCF_000164805.1 Carlito syrichta | reverse complement strand
AAACTGAAAAACAAATCAGTATGTTTTGAAAACACGAGGAAATCTGGTAGCACTCTTGAAGTTTATGTGTTCTAGTCAATTGACTGACATCTGCTGTGTTCAGCATGTGCATATCAAGTGTCCCTAAATATCTCTGATGGAGGATAGGAAAGAATTCAAGGTCAACTTCAAAATCTGTTGGGGGTTTGGCTAAGAAATTGTGAATTCACAAACATGTTCTAACTTATCTTAAATGGTGAGACTTATTCTCTGTTGCACTGTAAATGCAATGAGCCTCAGCTATGCAAAAGGAGAATGTGTTCGTTGTTAAATTTGCACCCTGAGAGGCTTTTCAGGTTCTGATCTTCAACCTGGAAAGTCATAAATCTGAGCAGCCATGTAGATAGCAATTATGTACAAAATTTTAATCTCTTATTGAATAAAAATGTAGAAACCAGGTAGGAAGGAAGAAATCTGAAGGGTGGGATGAAGTATCTCAAGTGGAGTGCTGAGGCAGAGAACTACTTTTGAGTTTCTTTTCCTTAGACACTGTTAGAATTTTGTTATTGGCAATCATCGTAGCAGATCGAGAAAATGAATTAATCTCAAAACTCCTCAGATAAGCCTTTAAAAAATGACTACTTTATCCCCTGGATTTCAAAATATTCATTAAATATTGCCAGCGGTATTATGACCTAATATTATAATGTCCATGGCTTAACAGATTTCATCTGAAGTCTTATAAAAGTCCTATCAGCTCCTTCCTCTTACGAATGCCCATAAAACCATTGTATGGATTTGGCTAATGAGTATTCTTTCTTTGACTTCTTTGCACTTTCTGTGATTTAGGACTTCATTTGGTTTTCCAAGGCTCTGGATTCATTGACATGCTTAATTGTCTCCAAGGTTGAATTTATGCTAAGGAGTGCAGAGCCAAGATTGGGAATTTTGTCCTCACTTTAATTTGCACGCCAAGTGTTATTTTTTATGGGGCAATATATTATCATTTCTTGCTGTGAGTCTTGTGGGTAGAGCCAAGACATATTTTGCAGCATGATATTTTACCCCTGTTCTAGTGGTGTTTTATGATCACCATAACACCTTTCTTCACTTATTTCCTTGCTTAGGCTAATATGCACAGAACTCATATCAAATATAATCACAAACAAGTTAGCCCAGAAAGCCAGTTAAGTTTTCTCCAATACTTTGTACTGGAGTCGATTTTAATAAGGCCACAAGGAGTGTTCATTCTGAGTACTTGAGAAGGGAGAAAGACTAAATGTGGTGACAGACACTAAGGAGACCACCTGGAAAGTCATGGATTGGAGACCTGTGAGGGATTATGAATCAAAACCTGTGCTGCAGGTGATACTGAACCCTCCTCTTTACTGCTGAGCACACTTTAAAATTCACTCTTGAGTTACACCTTGCTCAGTGCAGTCAGCTGTGATGTATCCATTTACAATTTCTCCATGACAATACTTAAGGAAAATCACAGAAGACCTGCAAAAAAGAGCTTATGAAACAGTTTAGTGATTTATCATTTGAAAAATGATCATTTGCATGCACCAATGAAACTTTTTCTATTCTAGCAAGTAATGAAAATGTTTTCAGTGTTTTGGAAATGTAATACATTGTTATTGCTCATATTATGCATCCCCTAAAACATGATACCTTTGATGCCATAGATCTATAAATTAACACTTTTTAAAAGCTATAGTCTGCATTATACTTTTTTGGAAAACAGATGTTTTTTCTTGATACTTTGGTTGTATTAGATACCTGAAACTAAACAATAACTGGAGACTGGGTAATATATATGTCTCTATTTGCTTTAGCCTATTTTGATTTATTTATCTGTTAGTTTTCCTAATCTATTTTCCTCATGCTCAAAATCTACCAATATTCTTCAGTGGAAAACGGCAAAACACATCTGATGCATAATGATACCATATACAGAAGGGGAATTCACTAGTAAATAAGGACTGAATATGGAATAGTGAGATAACTTTTCTAAGTCGATGTTAGAGTTATAGAATCATTGAAAATTTAATTTTTTCACCTCTGCTAATGCTTGTTTGTTTTCATTTAAATGTAAGCATATTATTGTGAATACAAAATATGTTCTAAAATTCGTGATTTGTATGTGAACAGAATCAACTAGCTTATTTTGGAGAAATGTTAATCTCTCTTTTATAAAATATGAGTAGGTCTTTAGGAGAATGATACAAGAGAATGTGGTATCTTATGGGAATTGAATAGACCCTAGCAATATAATTGCATGCTAGCCTCTTCATAATTGATAATAATACATCTCATAGAATAAATATTACACCAGAGCTTTGTACTGTTGCCTATGATGTGTGTCTAATCTTGCTGCAGTGATATCATCCTGGTTCTTCTAGGTTAGAGTTATGGTGAACAATCCCTGCCATGAGAGAGTACAGAATGGTTATTCTCAGAATTAGAGAATTTTCAACCTCTCATAAAAATCCCAAGGTGGTTTGGAGAATTATATAGATCATGACAGGCATTTGCCAAGTTGAAAAACTCTCAAGTTGCATCGTTATATGAGAATGTTTCCTCTACTGTGTTGTTACTTTCAGCCATATCCTTGGCTTTCACCAGCTTACAATGTTAATTATTTAAGATGAGAGTCAATTGGAGGATTAAGTGCTTTTAAACAGAGAGCCAGACTCAGAGAGACATCTGCTTGTTATGCTTCACTGGCCCAGACTGCTCCTTCGGCCTTCAGGAAACACAACCAGAATTCTCACTGAGGCTTATGTTGGCAATGTGGGGGATAGTTAATTTAGAGGGCATCACAGGCTGTCTTTCAAATTTCACTACATGTTAAAAAGAGATCTCTACATCTCACTCATGAAATCATAACAAAAATTTCTGTTCTACATCCATCCTGGCCTAATAGAACAATTATTAATAATACTTTAATACAATTAAAAAGTTTAGAAATGACAAAACTGCGTGGCACCCCAGGGAAATAGCTGTAGATTTGGAATCTCCTGGTCTGATCAGTCACCCTTTGTGGTCATATTATTTAGACAGAGCCAGCTCTCTAAAGGCTCTGTTAACCATGAGCCCCTTTATACATAAATTACAACACTGATAATAGGTACATAGGTTGTTCTGTAATTAGATGTCTATGGGAAAAAGGCATTCAGAATTCTATACCTGGATGCTAATACCCATCCCCAAACACCTATCTCAAACCTTTACTTCTTGCCTTACTCTATTGAGAGTTCTAATTTTCTCACATCTACCATCTACTTGCCCAGCTCACATCATCTTAACAGTGGCTTTTGACATCTGGAGCACAAAGAATAGGAGTATGAGTAACCATAGGCTCTGGAGCACCCCACCTGGATAACTTCTTTCTCTTGGAGATGCTTTTTATCAACTGGCCTCCTGGTCACACTGTTTTCTGACTAGAATAATGCCTTGGAGATAGCAGAGTGACCAGAAAAGAGAAGCATTGGACCCTACCAACTCCTCAAATTGTGTATGTACTGTTTACTAACTGGGTTACTTTTTGGAAAGTTAGTTCACGTTTCTGAGGCATCATTTTCTTATCTGCAAAATGGGTACACGTTATCTTCCTTGTAAAGGTGTCATGATGAACAATAAAGGCAAGCAAATTGGCAGTGCCCAAGAAAAAGGAGTGTTCAACCAAGGTGGGTTTTTTTCCCACTACCTGGTACCAGTCAGTTCATGTATGGAGGAGACAGTGTGAACTACTACTACCTGGTGTGATAACATGTCTTTGGGGGAAACTTTGATGAACAGCGGTGTTACTGTCTAATTTGGGGGGTACACCCAAAATTCATATGATGAAACCTAATTTTCAGTGAGATGGTATTTGGAGTGGGCCTTTGGGAGGTGGTTAGGTCATGGGGGGAGGAGCCCCCATGAATGGGATTATAGTGCTTATAATAGAAGCTCAAGAGAGACCATTTTCCCTCTCTGCCATGTGAGGACACAGGGAGAGGGCACTGTCTATGAAGCAAGAGAGAGTTCTCACCTGACACAGAAACTGCCTATGCCTTGATCTTGGACTAACTGGCCTCCAGTACTGTGAGAAATAGATGTATATTGTTTGAGCTATCTCTCTATGATACTTTGTTATAGCAAGCTGAATAGACTAGAGAAGTAGGCAGGGTCCTACTTCTTTTCATAAAAGGATTAAGCCAAGCCCAGCTTTATCTCCATCAACACCATTCCCTCCTTGTTTTTAATTTAGAAGCAAAGTGATTTTCTGGAGTTTTTTTGTTTTTGTTATTTAGATTGGGGCACATTTGTAAGTCAATTCAAAAGTAAAACCCTCCAGTTTCTCTCTGGATGATGTGCACAAATATGCTAAGTATGTGCAATAATATAATAATACTATATAATGCTGATGTTGGCTGCTGGCATTCATGTCATAAGTTGTCAAATATTATTGTGTTTCCGTTGTGCTTTTCAGATTCGCATAGTCTATTACTTATTTCATTCACAAACTAGTGACTATCCATATGAAATGTCAAAAGGAAGATGTAAAATGAGAAACAGATATTGGGTTGCAACCAAAGTTAGTATTTTTTATTACAAAAATATTTAATTTGTTAAATTAATGACTTTTAGCACTAGCTGTACATTAGAATCATTTGGAGAGCTTTTAAACAATATTTATATCAAAGTCCCAGTGATGCAATTAAATGGAAATACCTAGGGGAAAGGCCAGGGCATCTTGTTAAAGTGGCCAGGGTTGAGAGCTACTACTTTGAAGTGGTTCAACTACAAAGGGATGCATCTCAGGTCCTTGATAACTATTTACAAAGCATATAGTAATCATCTCTCATCTGTAGATTTCCTTTCCATGGTTTCAATTACCTATGGTCAACCATGGTCCAAAATAGGTGACTATAGTACAATAAAAAATTTTGAGAGAGACTACATTTATGTAACTTGCATTGCAGTATATAGTTATAATTATATTTTATTATTGATTACTCTCTTACTGTGTTAATTTATAAATCAAACTTTAATTTATAAATCATAGGCACATATGCACAGGGCAAAACATAGAGCTCAGTACGATTCATGATTTCAGGCATCCACTTGAAATCTTAGAATGTATTCCCTGTGGATAAAGGTGACTACTGTATGAACTAGTTGATACTATTAAAAACACCTACCTACAGATAAAATAATTTAAAAACATACATTTGTGGTTAAATTTATAACTAAAGAGAGTTGAAGTGACTGAAAACTACTTTTTAGAAAGTGATATTGCAATGCTTCTCATATAAAATCTCTTTTATGTATTTCTCAATTTTCAAATCTTTATTATATAATATTGTGGCTGAATGCCAGATTCTTTTAAACTGCTGTGTAAACCTGTCACCTGAGTGTCAAGTCTTCCTTGACATTTTTTACAAGGGACAATATACATTAACTTTTTTATTTGAAAGATGATAAAGTATTATATCAGTCTTCTTAGATTTTAATATGCACTTGAATCAAGTGGGAATCTTATTATATAAATGCAGATTCTGAATTCATCTGAGTTTGATGCTAAGGTCAGGGGTGGGCCTGAGATTCTGTAGTTCCAGCAAGTTCCCAGATGGCACTGATGGTGCGGAGAAGACACCACAATTCTCTTCATGGATTTTAAGGCTCAGTTGCTAGGTAACATGCACCTTAAAGACTATGATTTCTTCATGGTGAATTGACCTCTTTGTTATTATTTAATATTTATCTTTACCACTGGTAATAATATTCTTCTGATGTATCATGGTTTAAAATTGTAACCACTCTAGATTTATTTTGACTATATGTATCCATCTTTTAATTATATATTTTTAAACCTATGTCTTTACATGTAAGATGGGTTTCTTACATAATTAGTTTGGTCTTATTTTTTAATAGACTCAGACAACTCTTGTCTTTTAATGGGACCATTTATTTTTCATTTAATCATGGATACATTTTAATCTAATTCTACCATTTGTTTCCTCTTTGTCCCATCTCTTCTTGGTTCATTTTTTTTCTGCCTAATTTTGGATTGAACATTGTGTGTGATTCTATTTTATCTCTAATATTGACTGCATAATTTTAACTCATTTATTTTTACTTCTTGGTGAATGTCCAAGGGTGACTATGACAACCCAAATGTTCCTTTCAGATTGATTGAACTTTAGATCGTCTTGATGACTATAGGCTTCTGACTTTCTTTTCTTAGAACATTTACTCTAAAAAGTTTGCAATTCTAAGTTATTTCTCTGTACTTTTCATATGTAAATATTTCTCAAGGACCTGAGAGCCATCCTTTTGAAATGTAATAATCAAAAGAGAAAGAGTTCCCATCTCCCAGTTTCAGTGGGAGGGTAGAGAGCCTCACTTTGATAAGTAACAATTAGCAAACACAGATGGCCTAATTTTGCTGATTAACCTTCCCTTTACTGCCCTCCAGAACTTTTCCATTAATTCATACCAGCATTAAA
The DNA here is from genome assembly GCF_000164805.1 of Carlito syrichta. NCBI lineage: Eukaryota > Metazoa > Chordata > Mammalia > Primates > Tarsiidae > Carlito > Carlito syrichta. Next base: position 8,332 of record NW_007231156.1, on the reverse strand, counting down.
ACAACCTCCTGTTTTTTGTTTTAGTGTAGTTAAGTTTAATTTATTTCCCTTATTGCAATAGTCTTGAAGGAAGTCTTCCTTGACATTTTTAACAAGGGACAATATACATTTTTCCTCACCACAGTCTGCATTCAAATGCTATCTTTTCATGTACAAGAACCTTACATCAATTATCCCCTCTTGCCCTTTCTGCTATTTTCCCCATACATTTCACTCTTACATGCATTATAAAACTGAATACATTAGAACTATTTTTACCCAAGTGAATTATATTTTAGAGTGATTAAAAATAAGATAAATGGACTTCTGGCAATATGGCGATGGGGCAACCTGGTCTATGAAACCCTCTGCAAAGGAGAATGCAGAGGGTCTCTGGCTCTCTCCCCGGGGTCTGCGGACCCCAACATTGCAACCTGCTCTTCACACGGAGCTCGGCCATTGCCACCACTGGGGCATCGCAGCGGTCTGGACAGCCACTGCAGCACAGACACAGCAGCCGCCAGTGCTGCTGCGGACTCCGTAGCGGCCATAGCACATCGCGCCACCCATGCCTGAGGTGATCCACGAATTCAGTCCTTGAAGCCCCATTATAAAATGGGCAAAAGATATGAACAGACACTTCTCAAAGGAAGACATCCGAGCAGCCAACAGACACATGAAGAAATGTTCAACCTCACTAATCATCAGGGAGATGCAAATCAAAACCACACTGAGATACCACCTAACTCCAGTCGGAATGGCAATTATCAATAACTCAAAAAATAACAGTTGCTGGAGAGGGTGTGGTGAAAAGGAAACACTTCTACACTTTGTTGGTGGGAGTGCAAACTAGTACAACCTCTATGGAAAACAGTGTGGTGATTCCTAAAAGCTCTAAATATCGACCTCCCATATGACCCCGCAATCCCCCTACTGGGAATATACCCTGAAGAACTCAAATCACTCTATAAAAAAGATACCTGCACCTGTATTTTTATTGCAGCACTGATCACAATAGCAAGAACCTGGAAGCAACCATGATGTCCATCAAAAGAGGACTGGATTTAAAAAATGTGGTACATATACATGATGGAATACTACACAGCCATAAAAAAGAACAAAATCATGAATTTTGCAGCAACCTGGATGGAGCTAGAGTCTA
>NW_007231156.1:0-7171 GCF_000164805.1 Carlito syrichta | reverse complement strand
AAACAAAGATCTGAGTATCACATGTTCTCACTCATATAATGGACCTTGAACATCCAATGTAATACTATAAGAAAATGACTGACAGTGGTGGGAAACTCTGGTGGGGAGGGGAAGGGAGATGTGATCAATGGTAGTAAATATTTGGGGATAGGGGACACCTCTTATCAACAAGGGTGCCTGAACAAAGCATATTTGTATACCTAACCCTTAACTGTACCCCCACAATATCATAACAAAAAATATTGATTAAAAAATAAGATAAATGTTACCTTTCTTTTTCCATTTTTTTCACTCTTCATTTCTTTGTGTAGATCTAAGTATACATTGTTACCTTCCCACTTTTCCTTTAAGAACTTTAAACATTTTTGGAAGAACATTTCTGATGGAATTTCTCAGTATTTGTTGTCTGAAAAAGTCTTTATTCCACTTTATTTTCTGAAAGATATATTTGATGGATATAGAATTCTGGGTTGTCAGTGTTTTTTTCTCTTTTAGCACATTGTTAAATTTGAAAGACAAAGTATGATAACCCAATAACTCATGGTTTCCCCCCCAGTTTTTTCAAGGGACAGCAGGCAGGGTGTTTGTAGATGAAACTGAGTAGCTGAGGGCCTGGACTGTGGGTAGAGTATTGGACATTTTCCAGGTCAGCTTCCCCCTTCACATTGAATATATGCTTTATTCAAAATTATGGTGGTGTTTCCTTAAGGATGAAAGAATAGTGTAGATCAGTGAAACATAGAAAACAAAAATTTCCTCAATTCCAGTTGTATATCTAATATAAGTTATAATTTATAGTTTATATGACTTTTCCTCACTGTTAGAAAGGCAAAAACCTTCCTTGAAACTTTCAGAAGCATAATACAGTCAGATCATCTTACCTGTATGCAGAAGCATAATACAGTCAGATCATCTTACCTGTATGTTCTGTATCCATGGATTAAACCAATTGTGAATAAAAAATATTCAGAAAATAAAATTCCACAGAGTTCCAAAAAGAAAAATTTGAATTTGCCACATGCAAGTGTACCATATTAAATCTTGGTAAATACGTGATGTGTAGGCATTGTAATAGTTATTATAAATAGTCTAGAGATGCTTTAAAGCATACAGGAGGATGTGTATAAATTATGTACAAATAAGACACCATTTTTAAATAAGGGAATTGAGTATCTGTGGAGTTCAGCATTTAAGGGGCATCCTAGAATGAATTTCCCATGTATACTGAGGGACAGTTGTGTATGATTTTTCTCATTTCCTAAAATAAAATGTCATTGCTCATATACCATCAATCTCTTTATGGTTTTCATGAAGGTCAGAATCTTCACTTGAGCACAGGGAAAAAAATTTATTCTGTAAAGCACATCAATTTGAGATATTAGCAATTTTGCTTGTGTTTTTTTCAAAATAAAGCTTCTATATTTTTTATTAAAATCAAATAATACTTAAAAATAAATATCTATAAAAAACTGTAGATAAGTGTTGTAATTAAATCGTATGAGCGCTGTAACAAATTTCCATAAACATGGTGACTTAAAACAATAGAAATATATTCTCTCACAGTTATGGAAGTCAAAAGTCCAAAATCAAGGTGTCTTCTGGGCAGTAGAGTTCTTTTATTCTAGGCTTTAGATCAATAATAAATAAAGCTAATATTTACTAAATGTTTGCAATATCACAGGACTGAAGTAATTCCTTGAAAGTTTTGCTACTGAAAAGATAATCTGAGGACCAGCAGTACAGAAATTCCCTGGGAATCTATTTGAAAGGCAAAATCTTGAGTTCCACACCACACTAATTCAACCAAAATGCAATTCATCAAGATTCATACTGATCAGCCTAAACATTAATGTTTGAGAAATCTCTTTTGCAGTGTTAACTTATTTAGCTTTGGCAAATATTCTATAATGTAGGTATTGTTATCAGTGCCTATTTTATAGATGAAGACCACACGGCTTAGAGAGTTTTGGTAACTTGCTCAAAACCACCTTCACTGATATTAGCAGGAGTTGGATGACACAATTCAGTCCAGATCTGCCTTTTCCCCAGATGTGTTATTAACCATCAATTATGCCTGCTCTTCATATGGTGAGCAATGAGTGTTGACTTCCTAGAAAGCACATGGAAATCTACTTTTAGGCAGCTCTTTTAGGTCCCAGGAGTTCCTAGCCTCCTTCAAGTTCTCCAGACTGTTCATTTATTTCATATCAGCCCTTTGAAACTCCCTAAAAACAGCATTTTTACATAATCTCTATCTTAGATAATTCTGCAGACTTACTGAAAGGATCAGCCAGTCAACTGCTTGAGTGTTGTTTGAAAACAACTTTTATTTTGCAGAACATTTATAAAGTGCCAATTAGAACCAAAGCATGAATGGAACTCCTGCCATCTGCCTCCTGTTCATCCACATAGATAAAGAAACAGACAAGTAGACATTATATTGCAAGAGGTGGAGAACTAGTCACTGCTATGAACAGGGTTACAAAGGCTCTGTGGCCTTTTCTGTCTTTTAACAACTTTATGTTTACAACTAAATCAATAATTTTCAAGAGGTGATATTAGATGTGATATCATTATATAAAGTGTGTATTCTTATCATTCTTCCTTATCTGAGCATTAAAAATTGATTTCGCATGAACTTCCTTTTATTCTAAATTATGGTCATGAATTTTCCATACTTTGTTTATTAAAAACAAAGAATACTTTTAAAGATACCTTCACACGTATATTTATCACAGTATTGTTCACAATAGCAAGAAACTGGAATCAACCATGCTGTCCATCAAAAGCAGACTGGATTTTTAAAAATGTGACACATATACATGATGGAATACTATGCAGCCATAAAAAGAACAAAATCATGAATTTTTCAGCAACCTGGATGGAACTAGAGTCTATAATACTGAGTGATCTTTCACAGCAACAAAGATCTGAGTATCACATGTTCTCACTCATAAGTGGACCTTGAGCATCTATCATAATACTATAAGAAAAGGATTGACAGTGGTGAGAATCTATGGGGGGGGGAGCAGGGAGGGTAAGGGTGGTGGGATTAATGGTAGTCAATCTTTCTGGGGATAGGGGGACACTCCTTATCAAAAAGGGTGCCTGAATGATGCATATTTGTATACCTAACCCTTAACTGTACCCCACAATTTTAAAATAAAAAATATGTTTAAATAAATAAATAAATAAAAAGAAGCTAGTAACTAAAAAAATATTGTAGATCCTTTTTGGTAAACATTTTACTTTAGAATCTCCGATGTGATTGGACGAGTCACGAGCTCACCTGTGCAGAGGCTGCTGCTGCCTGAGACTGAGAAGAACAAAAGATGTTACCAATGAACAATGACCTAGATGATCAAAGGGGATTCACATTTAGAAATAAGGAGAGAAGCGGCAAGATGGTGATGGGGCAACCCGATCTCTGAAGCCCTCTGCAAAGGAGATCTGCAGTGGGTCTCTGACTCTCACCCCGGGGGGCTGTGGACCCCAACATCGCAGCCTGTTCTTCATACAGAGCTTGGCCGTTGCCATTGCTGGACATCACTGCGGACTGGACAATCACTGCCGTGCAAACAGTGCCGCCACTATGGCCACAGCCCCTCCCCCTGCCGCCTCTGCTGCCGCCACTGCCACTGCTGTGGCCTCGTGACAGCCGTAGCACATTACACCACCCGGGCCTGAGGCAATCCACATCAAACCCCTTCAGGGAAGATCTGCTGGGATCGCTGCCACCTCTCTTGCCACCAGACTGTCCAGCCCGCCTGCCATAAGGCTCCTGTTGCCTGCCCTGAGGCAGGCAGCCATCTTGTTCCAGTCCAGCCCCACCCCCTCTGGGGCAAGCAGCTGAGATAGCACCACCTGCTGGCGATTCAAGATAACAACACCAAAACGGGAGAAACAAGCTTGATAAAGACATAGACCAGAGTGCTGAACGGAGGGTAATCTGAACTGTCCTTCACAGCAGATCAGAGACAACTGACCCTAACTGCAAACTAATTTATCAGCTTGAAAAGAAAACTAGAAATCAGACCCGAAAGGACATTGGATTTAAACAAAATGTCTCAGAGTATGCTTCATTGATTCTATTAGTTTAATGACTTCATTCTATTCCTACTGTATTGTTCCCTTTTTTCTTTTTTCCTTTTCCTTTTCTTCTCTTTTCTTATCTCTGTAAACCATATCTTTGTATAGAGGAACAGCACACTAACAAGGTGGTTGGTTAGCTTGTATGTTAGCATCACTATATGTTTTATTTTTATTTTGTATTTTTTGTATGAGAGTTGGCTCAACTGTAGCTGTGGTCTATTGTTTTTATCTGTTTCAGTATAGGCCTCTCTCTCTATTTGTTGGCACACTCGTTTGTTTCCCCCCTTACTCCTCTATCTCTCCACTCCCCTCTTCAACTCACTATCTGGTCCATTCTCTCCCCTTTGCTAACCACATTTTATTTCAGGGAGTAAACCTACAGCCCCACTGCACGGACAGATTCCAGGGCAGTGGGAAGTGGGTTCCCCATTATCCACACACTTGTCAGCGAATACCAGGACCTACAGACAGATTTTGAATCACAGCTCTCCCCTTAAGTAAATCTCAAAACTGCAAAAAGGACCACCTTCAATCTACAGTGCAACTCCAGAATTGAACAAATTAAGAGGACATACATAAAGAATAGAATATTGAACAAACAGAAGTAAAACCAATTCCTTTACCCCTGAATAACACAATTAAAGAAGACGGTGACATGGAGGGAAGGAAAAAGTAGAGAGGGGGAAAAAACCGCACAAATGAAGAAAAACCAAAAGAAGAATATAGGTCCTACACAGACCCTGGGAGATCAGACACTGAGAAAACAGATTCTGGAACACAGACAATGAAGAGCCCTCAGAATGACTGGTTACATGCAACAAACCCAGACATCAAGACATTAATGGAGAGAATTTAAAAAATTGAGGAGAGACAAAAGGAAAATAGGAAGGAGCTGTTGTCAGAAATGACAGCAGTAAAGAATACTGTGATGGAAATGAACAACAGACTAATAAGCATGGAAAGCAGAATCAGCCAAGCAGAAGAAAGAATCTCAGAGCTTGAAGACCAAAACACAGAACTAACCCAAACTGTCAAAAGCATAGAAAAGAAGCTCAAAAAGACAGAACAAAACCTGCAAGAGATGAATGATCACTTCAAGAGACCAAACCTAAGAATAATTTGGCTTCCTGAGGCAGAAAGAGAAACAGAAGCCACGCTGGAACAAACATTTCATGAAATCATTCAAGAAAACCTCCCTCATCTCATTAAGGATGAAAAATTCAAACACAAGAGATTCAAAAAACCCCTGAAAAACAACAAATGAGAAGACCAACTCCCAGACACATAATAATTCACCTAAACAAAGTAGCTATAAAAGGAAAAATCCTAAAGGCAGTAAGAGAAAAAGGCCAGACTACCTACCAGGGAAAACCAATTAGAATAGCAGCAGATTTAACCACAGAAACCCTTCAGGCCAGGAGAGCCTAGAGCCCTATCTTCAAAGTTCTAAAAGAGAAACAATTTCAACCAAGAATAACCTACCCAGCCAAACTAAGCTTCATTAGTGAGGGAGAATTGAAATCTTTTCCAGATATCCAATCCCTAAGAACATACGCTGCCGCCAGATCACCTCTACAAGAAACACTTAAGAAAGTACTGAACACAGAAGAAAAAGAAAAAAGAACAACAGCATTCTTCACATGAGTACAGGTAAAAGATTAAACACACATGAACCAACTCCAAAACCCAATGAAAGACAACAAACAAACAGGAACAACTCTGTAAGAACCTTATTACAGGGATTAACTCTTGAATTTCAATTATTAGCCTAAATGTGAACAAACTAAATGCACCACTGAAAAGACATAGAATGGCAAAATGGATAAAATATCATCAGGCAAAAATCTATTGCCTTCAAGAGACTCACCTCACTAGAAAGGACACCCACAGACTCAAAGTAAGAGGATGAGAAACAAACTTTCAGGCGAACAGAATACAAAAGAAAGGAGGAGTAGGGATCTTAATTTCAGACAAAATACCCTTCAAGCTATTAAAAATCAAAAAAGATACAGAAGGCCACTACATAATGATAAAAGGCTCAATTCATCAATAAGAAATATCTATCCTAAACATATATGCACCCAACATAGGTGCGCCAACTTTCATAAAGCAACTTCTTGGAAAACTAAAGAAAGATATCGACTCTAACACCATCACAACTGGGGGCTTTAATACCCCACTCACAACCCTAGACAGATCATCAGGACAAAAAATCAGCAAGGAGATCCAGAACCTCAATGTGACTTTGGACCAAATGGACTTGATTGATACCTACAGAACACTCCATCCAAAGACCACAGAATACACATTCTACTCATCACCACATGGAACATATTCTAAGATCAACCACATACTTGGCCATAAATCAAGCATAAGCAAATTTAAAAGGACTAAAATTCTACCAAGCACCTTCTCAGACCACAGTGGAATAAAAATAAACATTGACAACAACAAAGTCCCTCCAAAACCCACAAAGACATGGACACTAAACAGCATGATGCTAGAATAACTCCTGGGTCAACGACGAAATCAAAACAGGGATCAAAAGATACCTGGAAACAAATGAAAATGAAGAAACATCTTACCAGAATCTCTGGGATGTCCTGAAAGCTGTAGTAAGAGGGGAATTTATATCCCTACAAACACACATGAAGAAAATGGAAGGAACAGAAATTCTCAACCTAACAAGCCACCTAAAGAAGCTGGAAAAGCAAGACCACAAAAACCCTAATTTCAGCAGAAGAATCCAGATCACCAAAATAAAAGCCCAAATCCAGGACATAGAAGACAAAAAGATAATACAAAAAATCAATGAAACAAAAAGCTGGTTCTTCGAAAGGGTAAACAAGATTGATGGTCCCCTAGCTAGACTGACCAAGAAAAAACAAGAAAAAAACCAAATAAACACAATCAGAAACACAAAAGATGAAGTCACATCTGACCCTGAAGAAATACAAAAGATCATTCGAGACTACTACGTACACCTGTATGGAAACAAACTTGAAAACCTTAAGGAAATGGAGGACTTTCTGACATCACACAACCTACCTAGGTTGGAAAAAGAAGAAATTGAGACCCT
>NW_007231155.1:0-17600 GCF_000164805.1 Carlito syrichta | reverse complement strand
TTTTAGATGATACTTTTCTAATGATTGGCACAACTTTGCGCATGGTATTTGTGTCAGACATCAGAGTATGCCTCATGAGCTAACATGCTCCCCCATCCCAGTCAGTCCCGTCCTGCTCATATGACTCCTTGAATTTCTTGACACCATGTGCTGCCTCCATTTCCACACCTGCTGCCCCTTACCACTGCCCTCACACACCTTTCCATCAGTGTCCCTTCGCTGGATTTCAAGCAGCTTTCCACTGTCCTTGTGCACATTCCCGTTTCAGTGCAATTAGTGACAGACAACAGGAAGTCGCTCTGCCAAATAAATGACAATGATGATACTATTTCCACATGCCCTGTAGTAATCTACAGTTGATCTGATAATACTCTACAGTCTAAGTAAATGAAAAGAAGGCACCCAAGTCATTTCATTCCATAAGCAAAAAAAAAAAAAAAAAAGGATGAAATGTCCTGGAGTCATTCCCAGCTGAAGGAGAGCTAAGAGAGTGATGTGAGTGTCTACTATGTGTGGCTGTCACTTCAAACAGTATGTGACATACAGCTACTGTCAATGATGGGGTCAATTCCTAGTGGCTGCTATTGTGGAGATGCATTTATAATTCAAGCATAAGGTTGAATCATATTTCATTTGTTTTCACTGAAAGGTTTGCTTTAAAGACAGATGATAAAAAATGAATAAATTCAGACATTAACACTGGTCATGTGAATGACTAAACCAACTACCTAAGTGACCGTCTGTTAGAAACGTGAAGCATGTGCCCTTTCCTAGGACCCAGGCATCTTTACTTGGACCTCCCTAGCTGCTTCTTTCACGTACACCATTCACTCATTCATTCATACAGTGAGCCACTACTAAGTGCTTATAAAGTACCAACTGCAGAAAGTGGTAGACTTTGGAGTTATAATTGTTAACAAAAGACTTTTGTTGGCTAAAAAAAATACTCTATTGACAAATACTTCAATCTTTAACAAAGAATGGTTAACAATGCACGACGATGATAAGATGATCACTGTGCTATGATCCAAGAAAAAAAGGGGCACAGCAGAGGAGCATCCAGCCGAATGAAGTTGGGGTGGCTACTGTCTGTGAAAGACAGTGGAGGACAGAGGGTGAAGGTGTAAAAGGTGACACTGGCAGCCAAAGAGGCAGCAGGAGCCTGCAGCCATGTGGGAAACATAAGGATGCTGGCCTAACATGGCAGCAGTAGGAGCCAAGGCTCCTCGTGTGGACAAGCGTGAAAACAGAAACAGAAGGACACTGGAAAGCTCTCCAAATCCAGGAACACTGACAGGGAACACGTGTGGGGCAGCGGAAAGGGGCTCCAAATCCAGGAAAGGGACATGGAGGGGAAAGTGTGTGAGCACAGTGGAAAGGGGCTCCAGATCCAGGGAAGGGACGCTTATGGGAGTGTGCACGAGGGCAGTGGAAAGCTGCTTGAAATCCAGCGAAGGGACACTGATGGAAAGGTGTGTGAGGGCAGTGGTAAGGGGCAGCAGGTGTGGAAATGGAGGCAGCACATGGTGTCAAGAAATTCAAGGAGTCATACGAGCAGGACGGGACTGACTGGGATGGGGGAGCATGTTAGCTCATGAGGCATACTCTGATGCCTGACACAAATATCATGCGCAAAGTTGTGCCAATCATTAGAAAAGTATCATCTAAAATAACTAATCTGAATATTTATATCATCACAAACTGTGAATCATCCAAGTTTTAAAGGTGTTTTTATGATTCACGTTCCAATCAGTCAACATCTTGTCAATAGAGTACAATTCACTTTCTGGTGGTCTGACATATTTTATTATAGCTACTTGGAAGGCCTTGTTACTACTGCAAATTAAAGAACAACTCTAAGGTATGTGAATTACTTTAAAAAAAAAACCTCAGCCATTCTCATTCATGCTTATTCTGATCTGCATATAGGAGGTAAAAATCAAATTATAGCTCCTGGTGATGAGAAACTTGTGTCTTACAGCACCACACATCTTTCCCTCCCTCCTACCTGTCTAGACATCGTGTTTAGTTATAATGTGCTTTGTCAGTGCACTCTGCCATCCAGCCTCAACACTGGACTTCACATCACCATGAGATATCAGATTAGACTCAGGAACTGGGACTAGCTTTCCTTGTGTGATCCTTCCTTGCTGCTCACTCTACACGAAAACCTGTTTACAATTCTATGCCTTAAGGCTTGTCCTCATGCGGGCATTTCCCAGCTTTTATTTTGGGTGCTGTGTCTCCCTCTCCCTGCTGTTCTCTGTGGTACCCAGTGAATACTTTGTAACAATGATGGAAACAGTTAACACTTAGTGAGTGGTTACAGGTTAGCAGGCACTGCACCAGAAAGTGCCATTTCATTGAATTCTTGTAATGACACCAAGAATTAGAGACCCCGGCTGTTCTCATTTTATAACTGAAGAAACTAGGGCAAAGCCAAGTAATTCTTACGTGATAGAGACAAGGCCACCTGCCTTCTGAGCCCAGATTCTTACCTCCTGAGCTGTGATTTCCCTAACCAAGGTTGGGTAAAACCACAGTGACTCATCGTGGCCCTGCTGCCCTTTGCCTGTGTGATACTAGACTAGAGTGAGGATCTCTCCCTTTGTGTCTTCCCAGATTCCAGGTAGCTTAGCACAACTTTTCTGATCTCTCAGAAATTTATAGTTTTATATCCGTTTAAACAGTCTTCTGGTAGACTTCATAAATATGTCTTAGGTTTTTATTAAACTCTTTTGTTCTTTCTTTAACTCAGGCTGTCTTATACATTTGCAGATTGCATTATTTTATCCATCCTCAAGCCATCTGTGGCCTCAACATAGTCTATTTCATTTGGTGGCATCTTCCATTTATGCAGGAGTGAGTTATTAAAGTAAAACTTTATATTTATATAGCATTTGCATAAATGTTAGAGTAAAACATTTATTTATTTTCTCACAACAATCAATGCAAAGAAATTTGTTTTTATTTCTTTCACCTCCTCGTGACTTACTTTACATGTAGTCTTTGGATTTGAATTGAGCAACTGTTAGCTGAGGTCATGGTGCAGTCCTGGAATGCAGGGATGAGAAGTTGGGCCCTGTTCACATGCAGTTTATAGTCTAGAGTCAGGACAGGAAAGCAGTGCATGCCATTTGAAGAAATTGTTTCCCATTGTGAAAAGAGACAAGGTGGGTGTGTGGGGGAAGGAGGGCAGAAGGATTAGAGCTGTGCTGGTGAGTCTAAAGTAGGGGAAGAGTGGATACAAGTTTGCCAGACATAGGGCAGCTGGTGGGCAGGAGGGAAGGAAGAGTTTCCCAGGCAAGTGGGCGGCAGATGAGGATGCCCGAGGTCAGAGGACATGGTGTGACAGAGACATGGGAAGACTTTCTGTCTGGTACTTAGAGTGGGAGGAGGATGACCTGGGGGGCTGGCAGGGCAGGCAGGCTGCTGTTGGCTGTAGGTCAGGTATGGAGTCTGGATTTGGACCCAGAATTGATGAACTTGAAGCAAAGGTATGATGTAGATAGACCTGGGTCTTAGGAGGGCTAATTGGGCTACAGCGTGGGGAAGGAGCCAGAGGAGAGACTGGGAGTGGCTGTGGGGAGAGGGCTGGAAGCTGTTCCAAAAGTCTCTATGAGACTTAGACCAGGGCAGTGGAGGCAGGGCTGGTGAGGAGAGGGTGGGTTGCAGAGGCCCCTTGCAGGTGTGGAAGAACTCAGCTGCACATCTGAAAGCTCCAGGAGTTCTACTGCATTGTGCTAACGAATGTTCTTTCTACACTGGAGGGCATGAGTGAGAGGGAAACAAGCAGAGGTGAGGCCTGGAGGTTAGTGTGGGGGCTTCCATAGAGAGGTGGTGTGGCCTTAGAGGGAGGTAGCATGCTAAAGACAAGGCACTCTGCAGCTGTCCTGGGCTCCGTCCACATCTGGGGGCTCTGTAGTGAGACGGCACGGCCTTGCAAGAAGTTATATGATAGTAAAGACAAAGCACTCGGTGGCTGTTCCAGGCTCTGTTCACATTGTCCAGGGGCTGTGTATGGAGTGCTTGGTATGTGTCTCAGGGTGTTGATGCCAACAGGATTTTGGGACACAGCCATGTTTATTCAGTGACTGATGCCTCCTTTTCCCCCAAACATCAGTTCATTCTTTTATCCACTTATTAATTTAAAGAAATGCACTGAGGGTCTCCTGTTCACCAACATGCTCTCCTGATCCTTGTTTTCAATATCGTATGTTGCTGTAACACTAGTTTACACCAGTACTTTTGATGTTCATAGGTACTTCCTGGACAACATCTCTTTTAGGATACATTTTGTCTATCAGTTTTCCATTTAAAGTTCACTTAAGGTGTAGCTGTTGACAAGATCCTGCAGCCCTGGTCTCCTGTGTCTTCTGATGTCCTATCCACTGCGCTTTTTCTTTTGACACAGGGTCTCTCTCTGTCCTCCAAGCTGCGGGGAAGGGGCGTGATCATAGCTCACTGCTGCCTTGAACTCTTGTGCTCAAGTGGTCCTTCTGCCTCGGTCTCCTAGAGTGCTGGGACTACAGGTGGGAGCCACCACTCCCGACTGATGATTTTATTTTTTGTAGAGACAGTGCCGTGATATGTTGCCCAGGCTGGTCTCAACTCCTCAAATAATCCTCCTGTTTTAGCCTCTCAAAGTGCTGGGAATACAGGCAGAAGCCACCACGCCCGAGTAGTATGTCTAATTTGATTTTATTAAAACCATGGATCAGTCCACCACCACCACCAAATCATCTTGTTGCTCATTGTAGACCTGTTCTATTAGCCAAGGTAATGCAGGTTATTACGGCATATAAGTTCTCAATCTCAGTGATTTAAATACATAGAAGTATACTTCTCGGTAAACTAAGTTCCGTTGGTAGCAGATGTGTGGTGTGGAATTTTTTGCCCCCTTCATGGGCTCAGGCTGATGGAGTCAATGTGAGGCTGAGGAGATTGCTCAGAGCTGCCACTGACATGGAAGGAGGGTGATGGTGTGAGAGGGTGAGTGCTAGAGCGCACAGGAAGCTTTCAGAGCCACAGCTAGAAGTGGCTTCCATTGTCCCTGACCACACTCAGTATTCAGGTCCAGGGCACACCTGGCATGGTGGCCTAGGAGCTTGGGAAAGGCAGCCATGTGTGTGCCTGGCCAGGGAGCCTGGGAAAGGCAGCCGTGTCTGTCTCTGGCCAAGAAGCCTAGGAAAGGTGGCCATGTGTGTTCCTGGCGAACCCATCTGTCTTGCCCAGCCTTGACTTCCTCATCTGGTCCCTGCTCTCTGCTTCAGATGATAATTAGAGGCCAGGCAGGGACAGAGACAAAAGTTTTTCTGTGTGGCTGTGTTGTGGTTAGGTGCTGACATGGGAGAGGTCTGCATCAGGAATTTCTAGCACACCTGCTCATGGTTGTGACTCTTCTCATAGGAAAATCAATGCCCGGCTTGATGTGATGTCTGAAGTTCTCCATTCTGAATTGAGTGTCTTTGGTCAGGTAGAAAATCATATACAGCCAGGCTCGGTGGCTCAGCCTATAATCCCACGCCTTTGGGAGGCTGAGGTGAGTGGATTGCCTGAGCCCATGGGTTCGAGACCCACCTGGGCAGTGAGACCTCATCCCAAAAATAAATCAAAAAATAGCCGGGCGTGGTAGCGCATGCCTGTAATTCCAGCTACTTGGCAGGCTGAGGCGGAAGGATCGCTGGAGCCCAGCAGGTCAAGGCTGCGGTGGCCGGGAGCGGCCACTGCACTCCAGTCTAGGCAACAGAGTGAGACTCCAACTCAAAAAAACAAAGAAAAGAAAATCATATGCATAAGCTGCCCGACCTAGAGAGAGGACTCTGCAGCATTTATCACAAAAAGTAAGTGTGATAGAAGTTGAGTGTTCCAAAAACCCTACTTTCAGCAGAAGAATCCAGATCACCAAAATAAAAGCCCAAATCCAGGACATAGAAGACAAAAAGATAATACAAAAAAATCAATGAAACAAAAAGCTGGTTTTTCGAAAGTATAAACAAGATCGATGGTCCCCTAGCTAGACTGACCAAGAAAACAACAAGAAAAAAATCAAATAAGCACAATCAGAAACACAAAGAATTAAGTCACAGCTGACCCTGAAGAAATACAAAAGATCATTAGAGTCTACTACGTACACTTGTATGGAAACAAACTTGAAAACCTTAAGGAAATGGAGGACTTTCTGACATCACACAACCTACCTAGATTGGAACAAGAAGAAATTGAGACCCTAAATAGACCAATAACAATCAAGGAAATCAACTACGTAATAAGAAAACTACCTGCAAAAAAAAAAAGCCCTGGTCCAGATGGCTTTCCAGCAGAATTCTACAAGACATTTAAGGAGGAGCTGATACCAATCCTACTGAAGAATCAACATTGTGAAGATGTCCATCTTACCTAAGGCAATCTACAAATTCAATGCAATACCCATCAAATTGCCAGCAACATTCTTCTCAGACCTAGAAAAGACAACACAGGATTTCATATGGAAACACAACGTCCAAGAATAGCCAGAAGAATCCTCAGCAAAAAAAACAAAGCCAGTGGTATCACATTACCAGACTTCAAACTTTACTATAAAGCTACAATCATCAAAACAGCTTGTTATTGGTACAGGAACAGGCATATAGATCAATGGAATAGAATTCAGACTCCAGAAGCAAAACCTCAATTTCTCAACCAACTCATCTTCAACAAGGCCTCCACCACCTACCACTGGGGAGACAACAACCTATTCAGTAAATGGTGCTGGGAAAACTGGCTGACCACATGCAGAAGATTGAAACAGGACCCCTATCTATCCTCATGCACAAAGGTTAACTCCAAATGGATCAGAGACCTAAATGTAAAACCTCAAATCATACGAACCTTAGAAAATGAAGGAAATACCCTCATGGAAATTGGAACTGGCATCTAATTCCTGAACAAAATCTGAAACCCACAGGTCATAAGAGAGAAGATAGACAAGTGGGACCTTATTAAACTGACAAGCTTCTGCAAGGCCAAAGAAACCATCAAGAGAGCAGGGAGACAGCCTACAGACTGGGAAAAAATATTTGACAACACCAGGTCTGACAAAGGCTTAACATCCTGGATCTACAAGGAACTAAAACGTGCTGAAAAGAAAAACACAAACAACCCCATTATCAAATGGGCAAAAGATATGAACAGACACTTCACAAAAGAGGACATCTGAGCAGCCAACAAACACATGAAGAAATGTTCAACCTCACTAATCATCAGGGAGATGCAAATCAAAACCACACTGAGATACCACCTAACTCCAGTCAGAATGGCAATTATCAACAACTCAAAAAATAACAGCTGCTGGAGAGGGTGTGGAGAAAAGGGAACACTTCTACACTGTTGGTGGAAGTGTAAACTAGTGCAATCTCTGTGGAAAGCAGTGTGGCGATTCCTAAAAGCTCTAAATACCAACCTCCCATATGACCCCCCCCCGCAATCCCCTACTGGGAATATATCCTGAAGAACACAAATCACTCTATAAAAAAGATACCTGCACACGCATGTTTATCGCAGCGTTGTTCACAATAGCAAGAACCTGGAAACAGCCATGCTGCCCATCAAAAGAGGACTGGATTAAAAAAACGTGGTACATATACACGATGGAATACTATGCAGCCCTAAAAAAGAACAAAATCATGAATTTCGCAGCAAACTGAATGGGACTAGAGTCTATAATACTGAGTGACCTCTCACAGAAACAAAGATCCGAATATCACATGTTCTCACTCATATAATGGACCTTGAACATCCAAGGTAATACTATAAGAAAATGGCTGAAGGTACTGGGAAACTATGGGGAGGGAGGGGGATGGGATTAACAGTAGCATATATCTGTCTGGGGAAGGGGAAACACCTCTTATCCACAGGGTGCCTGAATGAAGCATAATTGTACACTTAACCCTTAACTGTACCCCACAAAACCATAATAAAAAATATAGATTTAATTAAAAAAAAAAAGTTGAGTGTTTTAGAGCTGGTGATGTCATAGCATGTGAATACCATACTTTGAAGGAAAACACCTGAGACCTCTGTTATTCTTGGCTTATATTGTAAAATCTTGCAGATGGCATGCGAGAGTATGGATCCTCCGACGTTTTAATTGTACACATTAAGGTTATTCTCATTTCCCCATTGTGAAATGCAATTTTCTTACTTCTGTTAACTACAGCAACATATGTGGGGGCCCTTCTGTTATAATATGGATAATCTCTTGTTTCCTTCTCAAAGTGAAGACAGCTCTCAAAGTAGGCAATTGATTAGACTTTCTGTTTTAGAAAAGGGATGGCTTATTTCTTTTGGTCTTAGAACAACTTCTTATTTAACTTAAACAAAGGAAAATTCTGCTGGTGTAACATTTGTGGTACGATTAGTATGTAAACAAGTTTGGATACTGAAAGTAAGTAAAAAGTGATTTCTCTCACTAAGTTTTATAGTTTGAGTCATGAAAATGAGGCATTTTCCAAATTCAGGTTTACAATTTACTTTATCTTCAAAATATGCCTAAAATTTACCAAAAAGATCAATTACTTATATTTACAATAATTGTTTAAAATTCTCTTCATGGAATTCTTCTTGTGGCATTATGCCCTTTGTTCCATGTCAATACTTGTGAGCTTGAGAAAATACCATTTTAGTTACCTTCTCCCTAATGAGAATTCCATCAAGCGCGTGCATTCTCTCTCTCTCTCTCTCTCTCTCTCTCTCTCTCTCTCGTGCTGCAAGCACCTGCATTACCTTGGCTGGTATGACAGTACTAACAGATAGTAACTTGCTCTTGATAGCATCTGCATTTGGAACCAGGGTTCTTACTCTGTTTTCAGTGGCTGTGTCTATTGGACATAACCTTATTTGATGTAGTTGTCTTGACGTCCTTTGTGTTTTTTACCTGGTTGTAACTTTTCCTAAGCAAAATTTTCCACCCAGTTGTAACTCCTTGCCAATTTAATGCTTTTGCTGTGGAACAATTTTTATATGTTGACATTTTAGTTGTGACCAAGTTTTCATTAGTGTTTATTTTTTTAGGCCCTTCCCCCAGACAAAGTTTTACTAGAATGGTAAGTATGGCCTCTGGGAATACTTGCAGTACTCAAGAGGACTTATGTAACTGTTCTGTATGCTTCAGCTAAATTTGGAAACAGTGCGAGCCAACATTGAGAATGCTAGTACTGGGGAAAGATCCGTGAGTTGTCACAGGTTTGGTGGCATCTACTGCATAATGACTGGGGATGCTGTGTTGTTTTGTTGCGGTAGCAGAAGCTGTGCTGGTAGCTGAAAGTTTTATGGTGACTTTTGAGGTTGTAGAGTGGGTGCCAGGTCATTTGTTGCTCTGTGTCCTTGGTGCAGTGCCTGGCAGTGGGGGCTTATTACCCTTCATCACACAACAGATCTCCAGCACCATGTTTTTACTGTCTGAAGGAATTTACTGACAGATGTCAGAGACTGGTTTTTTTTGTTGTTGTTAAAGAGAAAATAGGAGTAAGTGTTGGGAGCCAGCCTTGGAGGCCCACCTGATTGACAATGTCCAGGTGCGCTGAGGACCCCCAGCTGCAAAGCGAGTGTGGGCAGCTGAGGCCCTTCTGTCTTCCGTCTTTGCTGTTGGTACAGCTGAAGAAATTCTGTGCAGTCATGGAAGAAGAAAATGGCATGTTTATATGAAGTACTCACAGCTAACCTGAGAATGTCATGGTTCATTTTTCCATTTTCCCACTATGCCGCTTGGCCTTTTCTAACATATGCAAGGGTTAAACTCTGAAGCACATCAAGAATGCTTTCTTTCACTTGGTTATAAGTTACTAGATATTGCTGAAGTAAAAAATGATATAAGTATAGTCACTCCTTATTTGATTTAGCATTATGTAGTTTAGTGTTTAGTCATAAGGATTTTTAGAAGCCCAAGTTTATAGGAAGTCCATTGTGTAAACAGGATAAGTTCTAACACTTATCTTGGAGTTATGTAGGTGATTTATAACACTGTTTTCACTGACTTAGGATAAAGATTAATCGTTAAGGTTTTTACTTAATTCAATAGTTTAAACTCTCTATTTATAGAGTGGGTTTTCACTGAACTCAATATACTAATCAGACACTTTTATGATAGATCATCTAAAGACAGAAAGCAACCTTGGGGGGCCTGGGAAACATTACTAAAAGCTTCTTTTGAGTTCTCTTTAGAAACAAGCACTGCAGGATAGAAGAAAAGTAACAAAGACGTCTGGACAAGGGAGGCGATTACAACATTCTAAAGGACATAAAAGCCTAAGATGGGAAAACTGACAAATGAAGAAATGAATGCTTAGAAACTTTCTTGAGACAGTTCAAGGGTTGTAATTCAGGACTATCATCTTTGGCCTTATGAATAAGACTCATTGTCTGAACGTTTATAGGGTTCTTGGCTTGTTTGTTGCTAAGACCACTAGATGGTAACTTTTAGAGGATATGTATATGAAGGAATTTTCTTTGTCTTGCCCCTTTACGAATGGTATAAAAGCTCTGTGTTAACTAACATTAAATTGTCATCTGTTCAGGAAGCAGGCGTCCGAGTATATTATTTTCGTCTTTCGCCTATCCGTCTCTCCTTCAGGAAATCTCACGACCCTTGTGGGACTGGAACCCTGCATGTAAGCTGAGAATTTTCACTGGTTACATAAAAGTGCCAAGTCCCAGTGTTCCTGGCATCAGGATGGCAGTGGTCGTGTACCATGTTGCTGTGATTTGTGTTGTGCCTTGCTGCCTCCCTGTAAACTTTATTTTGATGTTTGCATTTCACAACATGTGTGTATTTGCAGAAAGTTTCACAACTCCAGTAAAGCCAGAATCCAATTCATTTTTAAAGTGACCAAAATGCAGTACAAGAATGACTTTTATTTTAGGATTCCAAAATATATTTTACTAAAGGATCTTATGACTCACTCAGAACTGTTTCTTGATGCTAATGTTTACACAAGAATGTGTCCAAAGATTGGTTTGAATGGTGAAGAGAAGAAGTGATTTGGTGACAGAACAACTTTACTTTTGTAGAGTAGTGAGCTGGCTCTTGGAACACGCTATCAAACACATGCTGTTCTTTATTATTAGGTTGCTCTAAATAAACCTCTCTCGTGTGCACCACGTGGCAAGTGGGTCCTGGCATAGAAGGAGCCATGGATGTGGAATTCACAGATGGGGAGGTCACTCTGTGGGGTGCTGTGGCCACATGGCTGTGGAGAGCGGCCTGGAACATGTACAGATGGCGTCTTCTTGGTGATGATAGAGGATCCCAAGGGGACTGACCCCAAAATAAAGCAAGCATTTCTTTTGGTAGTGAAACTTCAAATTAAAGTCTTGTGAATAGTACCAGCCACGGGAACCATGCTGACTTTGCTCAAGTGCTGTTTTATGAGGAAGATAAATAACTGCTGAGGTTGGCGAAGACATTTAAAGGAGAATTGCACTTAGTAAGTGTTGGGAGAGTGTTTTCAGAATGTTCTGGGCAAGAGTGCCTCTTAGCCAGGCTGGAACAGCCCAAGGCCACATTTTCAACTTGGCCCTTAGACTGGGTCCTCTATGTGGAGGCCTGCTTCTGCCTGGAAGGTCTGTCTCATACTCCATTGTGACAGCTGCTGCCATGTGTGGTTTCAGGAGCAGTCACTTTACCAGCCTCACCTCCCTTCCATGCAGCTTCTTTGAGTCCTGTTGCTTAAGAAACTCGATAACAACCTGCACAGGCTCTTAGACTCAAACTGCAAAATATGTCTGGTTTCTCCCGCACTTCTCTTGTTAACTTGATTTTATATCGCATCTGAATTTGGAAAATGAATCCCTTTCTTACCTCTCACATTACAAAATTATAAGAGATATTTAAAATTATATTGAAAATGTTTTAGTTCTTCACTTTTTAAAAGTGTACCATTAATTGACTGTGACCAGAAAGCTTCCAGATTTCACATTTATGCAAATAATTCAGCTTTCTATGTGAGGGGGAGTTCTTTCTGGTGAAGAGTTGCTGCATGATACACTTGGAATTCAATTTCTGTTCAGTTGGACCTTATTTCTTATTTTTTCTATGTAGTTGTCTTTTTTAATGTCTTAGCATTAATCATCATATATACAGAGGGTGCCAAAAATGTACACATTTTAAGAAAGGAAAAAACTATTAAAATTGTAATACTTAATATATACTGGTATCAAAAGATGAATACAAGTCATGTTTGACTTCTGCAATTACAAGAGGTGCTCAAAGTGGTTATCACCAGCATCTGGACACTTCTGATTATGGTGAGCTAAAAGTAATACATAAATAATATTGCTTAAAATGTGTATACACTTTTTGGCACCCCTGGTATACTACTTATTGTGTGCCTTATTAATTTAACTCTAAATAATCTTCTCATCTCAAGACGGTTATTTTCATCAAATAGTCTATCAGTTTTACTTTCTTTTTTTTTTTTTTTTTTTGAGTTGGAGTCTCACTCTGTTGCCCAGACTGGAGTGCAGTGGCATGCTCTCGGCCACTGCAGCCTTGACCTGCTGGGTTCCGGCGATCCTTCTGCTTCAGCCTTCCGAATAGCTGGAACTACAGGCGTGCTCTACCACATCCGACTAATTTTTTGATTTATTGTAGAGATGAGGTCTCGCCAAGTTGCCCAGGCGGGTCTTGAACCTGCAGGCTCAGGCAATCCACTCACCTCAGCCTTCCAAAGCATGGGATTACAGGCTGAGCCACCGAGCCCGGCTAGTTTTACTTTCTTGAAGAGCTGTTTCTTAGAGCCTTCTGGCCTGATCCAGTCTGGACTGGTTGTCCTCTGTATCTGTCAGACAGCTGCCATCTTAAATTCCCTATACTTCCCTTGAGTTGAATCTTCGGTATTCTGTATTCCATGTCTTCCTCTTGGTTTATTCCTTAATTTTGATGAAGTATATCCTCTAGAACCTTCCTAAGAAAAAGCTTGTTGGAAGTTAAGAGTTTTGAAACATTAAGGTTTGGAATTTTTTTCTCTCTCTCACATTTGATTGGTTATTTGACTGGGTATAAAATTCTGGTTTTAGATGATTTTATCATCTTTAACCCTTTATGTTGAATTTTTTATTTCTACTCTCATAGTTTAATTTCCAAGAAGTTTGGATTTTTGGTTCTCTGAATGTTTCTTTTCTTTCTTTTTTTAAAAATAATATCATCCCCATTCTTGTTTCATGGCTATAATATCTATTTTATTGAGGGTATATTAGAAATTTTCTTCTGCTGATATGGGCTCTATTCCCTCCATGTTTTGTTGGTTGGTTGATTGATTGATTGTTTTGGCTTTTGTATTTCATGTTAGAGTTTTTCCTCAGGTGTCTGATCTTTTTAAAGAGTATGGAACTAGAGTGCTGATAGGAAGGTCTATGTAGTTGAATGTGGCTTGTGAAAAAAAAAAGTGAGGTGAACTGGAAAGTGAACTTAGTTTGGGCCATTTATTGGGAGAACTCATGCTGTATTTTCATTATGGGATGGTGAGACACCCCAGGGACGCTTGCAGCCTCCTGACTGACATATTCTGGGAGCTGGAGAGAACAATTGGGAATCTCAACCATTCTTTTAATCATTCTTTTAATCACCTGCTATTAGTGGTACCCTCATCCTTCACTGGATGTTGGTCCAGATAACCCCTGTTTTACCTTCTTCAGAGAATAAAACTAGTGTTCCTGTATGATGGGCGAGGTGCTGCTCAGTGCCATGAAGAGGAATGGGAATTTAGGGACTTAAGTGATTCTTAAATCTCTTTCCACTCGTCCTTCCCCAATGCTCACTTCCAAAGGTAATTTGAGCACCAGTTCCTTAGTCTTTTAGGATTCTTAGTACACAAGGGGGGGACCCCCAATAAACCAGAATTATCTTTTTGGAGAGTGGGCCCATTGTAGTACACTCATAATTTGTTCCTCCAGATCAAACAGTCAACCAAAGTTTTTATCTGGAAGTGTTGAGAAGGTTGTGTCACAATTTGTGAAAGAAACATCCCAAGTTGTGGCAAACAGGTGACTGGTTCTTCTGCCATGACAACACACATACCCATACTGTGCTGAATGTTCAACAGTTTTTGAGCAAAGATGGCATGACCCCCAGATCCTACCCTCCCTATTCACCCAACCTCACCCTGAGTGACTTTTTTTCTTGTTTCCCTGGATGAAAAAGTCTTCAAAGGGAAACATTTGGTCAATGTGGGGGAGGTGAAACAAAATGCCAGGAGCACTAAAAGGCATCAAATTTGACATGTTCAAAAACTGTTTTGAGCAGTGTTAAAGGCATCTTGATAGTGTATTGCATCAGACAGGGAGTATTTTGAAGGTGATTGAATTTAATCATGTAAGGATAAATATACAATTTTTAATAAATAAATTCTGGGTTTTTTGGATCCTCCTTGTAAGTTGTGTCTCATTTTTCCTTAAGAACACTTAAAAATTCAGTATCTTGAATCTTTCAAGTCAATTACTACTTGTCTGTGTACTTTGTTACTCTTAAGACATTATGGTTGTTGTCTTCTCACCTACTTTTTTTGGTGGCTTTAAGCCTTTTTAAAGAGTCTTTTGACTGTAATTTTAAGATGGAGAGACATTAGATACATGTGTTCAGTCCACACTCTTTACCGAAGCTACAATGGTATGCAAGGGTATGAAATAAAAAGTAAAGTCTCTCTCTGCCACCCCTGTACCTGCTTCCCAGGGATAACCAGAGAAAGTCACATGTATTACTCTTCCTGGCACTTTTAAATATATATTTTTTATTTCTATAGAATAATGCGTATCATTTAAAGAATCACAAAGAAAATGTCATTGTGTCAACACATATAAATACTTACATGTATGGTATATGATGTAAACATACTAAATTAAAATTACAGAGTTCCATATCAGTATATTCCAATATTAATATTCTGTTTCATAATTATTACATTGCATTAAGTTTTCTTAATGATATCTCAGTTGATGGATATTTGTTGCTTATTCATCTTTTTAATATGATTATAAACAATGCCACTATAAATATTCAGACATGTTTTTCACTACTTCTTAAAATATATTTTTAAATAAATTCTTAAAAATGGAGTTTATTAAATGGATATGTACATTTTTATTATGAAGATATGCCAATGTGTTCTTAGAAAGGTTAGGCCTCTACTGTAGGACATCAAGGTCTTTTTTAACATACTGTGTTACATGATTATTACTGACCTTTTAAGTCTTTGATATTCTGATAAGTGAAAAATGGTATCTTATATTTTTAATTTGCTTGTCTTTAAATATGTATGAAATTAATCATGTGCATGGTGAGTGCTCTCTTTCTGTGAGTTGTATATTCAGTTTCTTTAGCCATTATTTTGTGGATCACTCATCCTTTTCATGCCAATTTGTAAGAGGCCATTATATTTGGGAGGTTTTTACTCTTTATCTCTCATATGTTTTACAGATATTATTTTCACATTTTCTACTCTGTGTACCATATTTTGGCTATATAATCAATGTATTTTAAAATGAAAAAATATTCAACATTTGGCTTCATTATCCCTGGCTCAAATTATCTTTATAACTTTAAAATAATCTACAGTGTTTAACCTCACTTAGAAAATATTGGTACTACTTTATTTCAACTAACTAGTTTATAGAATAAATTTAAATTTTTCTTTCTTTGATTCTGACTTTACATATGAATGAAACTTCATTTTCATATGTCAGATGCTATTTGGGTAAAAAAATTTCTATTTTCAGTATTCTACCCAAGAGTTCTTCTTGACTGTCAAAACCCTGTATCATCTGAAGTCAGAATTTCAAGCAATAATACCTACTGTCAAGTCCCACATTCAGTCAGACCTGCTCCAGACAGCGATTTTAGAAATTCCTGACCTACTCAGCTCAGTGGAACATTTCTTAAAGATACTCAATGAGCAGGCTGCCAGGTGGGTGCCCTAACCTCAGGTCCTTCTCAGCCGTGGACATAGTCCAGTGCATTTGCCATTTGATTGTGGTTTCTTAAACTATGGTAGAAGTTGCATGAGTATATGTACTGTTAGAAATGTGGTTGGATCCTAAAACTGTGACATTGCAGCTGGAAGTAAAACTCTGCTCTCTAAAATCTAGGCAATTCACTATGAGGACAGATACAGTACTTCCTCAGGTATCCTGTGATGGAGAGGTAAAACCCAGGCAAAGCCAAGTAGTAGCAATTTATTAACTCCCAGTTAACCGATATTCCATGACACCTTGTCATTTCCTCGGTATCCAGAGTGGTCCACCTTATGTTTAGAATCTGTGAAAGTCAGTTCTCCTTTAAAAGGAGGCTGTCTCACAACACATCATACAAAGTTCTCTATGTAAAAGAGAAAAGACTTGACATTTACATTAGTCTTTGTTTTTCTGAATAGGCAAACAAATATTTTATCTCTTGGTTTTGCCATGGAACTCATAAACTTGCAAAATGAAAATATTAGGGTAATTTTATCTATCCCCAGAGAAGTTAAAAGACAAACCAATAAATACTTAGTGACAGAGCTGGAATCAGAACAACACTTTTCCTGACTTCCACCCCTTTCTTCTTTCATTCACGCTATGAAAGATAATCAATAACTTGTCTCACTAATATGCTTATTTATTTGCATTTTTCAATTTTTAGAATTGGAGATAAAGCTGAATTATTCAAAGACCTTTCTGGTTTCCCTTTAAAAAAAAAAGAGGAAGGAGGAAATTGAAGAAGTAACTGAAAAGATCCAAATACATTTGCAAGAAATAAGAAAAATACAAAAAAATCCTTCTGCACAATATGTGGCGGTGTCAGGACAGGAAGTAATGTCAAACGTACTTTTATTTTGCATTAGTTTTCCTCTAGTACAAAAGCTATTTAAATAAAAACGTGAGGATAGGATTATTTTTTTCAAATTTTCTGTTTTGTTCTTTGGAACATGTTATTATAACTTGTTTTGACAAGAATTATTTTAATGATTGTAAAAACCATGCAGCTTAATGTTATATGTGTTTTAGTATTATCTGTTGACATTATATTTTAGTAAACCTGGATTGTTATAAATAGTAACTTATAGAATTTATATGTTTTGAATCTAGGAAAGAGAAATTAGTCTTTGACCCATGGAACATAGATGTTGAAGTGACACACAGGGAACCACCTGAGTTCATTGGGCCAGACTGTGTTTAAATGGCAGGGTGTCTTCCTGAAGTTAAGAGTGTAGTTGCAGCTGGGCTCGGTGGCTCAGCCTGTAATCCTGTACTTTGGGAGGCCAGGATAAGTGGATTGCCTGAGTCCGCGGGTTCAATACCAGTCTGGGCAACTTGACAAAACCTCGTCTCTACAATAAAATAAAAAATTACCTAGGTATGGTAGCACACGCCTGTAGTTCTAACTACTTAGAAGGCTGAAGTGGAAGGATCGCTGGAGCCCAGCAGGTCAACACTAGGGTGGCCATGAGTGTGCCATTGCACTCCACCCTAGGTGACAGAGTTATACTTCAACTCAAAGAATAGAGTATTGCAGCTAAAAAAAATAATGCCAAAAGAACAATCTTATTATGAAACCTACACTTAATGAGTCTCCCCTAAGATGGTCGTGCTGT
>NW_007231154.1:0-11261 GCF_000164805.1 Carlito syrichta | reverse complement strand
ATGCATTTTACTTTTTCTTAAAAACACTCATCATTGCCAGGCATTATATTAAGTATATTTTTTATTGGACTAAGAACCTTAGAAGGACTTGGCATAATTTGTAAAATCAGCGTTTTAGTCCCTATTTTGGATCAGCACCTGGAATAAAAAGATTTGTAATAATTATGTATTTAATGAATTGGTGGATCAATAAACTATTACAGTTTGCCTCAGTAGTGAAACATAATCTGGTTTTATTAAATTATTTTAACTTGATAAAATATAGTAATGACATAAATATCAACAAGTGAGAGTCTCCTGTGAATACAAAAACAGAGAAATAGATAGTGAATGATTTGAGATAGATGGATAAAATGGGAAGAGGAGAAAAGTATAACCTTTGCCAAATTATGATATTTAGTAACTTAAAGATACAAGATAGAACATAGGGGTTGTATAGGAAAAATGCTGGGGCTTCCAATGATGTTGCTTTCTTTTGTCTTTATTTTTAATTAAGTTTGAATTAACTTCACAAAACCATTATAATAATATCCATTGACTCAAGTTCCTTATATGTTCATTAACTTTGTATAGATTATTTAAAATAACAAAGAAAGCATAAAGAGCTCTATGCTTAGTAAATTAAGCTTAGTCACTCCCATTTTCAGATTATTTTCTTTACTTAATGGCTCATTCATTTAAGTAGCCAAGATAAATATATACTTTGTACAAAGGATTCTGATTAAAATTCTTAAATCATTTCTGCTTCAACACACTTGATAACTAGTTTTTCAATTTTGTGTCTGTCTTGGTTATGTTCCCAGCACGTTACTAACAATTAATTAGCAATACTTCTCAAATGCTATCTGTGTTAGTCTACTAAATGAAGAGCAAGGAAATGGAATTTCCCTTTGTAAACAAATTGCAATAGAGATCATTTATTTTACATAAAGCAATTCAAATTTTCCTCATATTTGTATTATTACTTAGAATTACTGCCAACAGGCAAACATTATATTTATGACTATTAGATGAAGCAGTTTATAAGTTATACAAAATATGTTAGAATAATCTAAGTTTGAACAGTACCACTTCATTACTACCCTACTTTTATCTTGTTTCTTAGTAAAAGAAATATAAGTACATGTCTTTGTGTGCGTATGTGTGGAGTGTGCATGTATATATTTACATTGATGACTCACAAAAAAATCTTGGAAGAAATTGTTTAGATGAGCAATTCTGATTCTGAAATAAGCACAAATTTCATATTTCATAAAAAACTGGTTTCTTTTAAAAATTATTTTTTAATGTATTAAAGATAGCAAGTTGAAAATTCCACTCAATAATTACATATATTTTAATATTTATTATCTTTAATATTCTTTTTGGTTGGTACTTGCTGTTTATGACTTTTTCTATTCCTACTTAGGACTATTTCTTAGTATAATTTAGATTGTTACTTATATTCATAGGATGCTTCCACTGGTATTAATCTGTGGTGCTTTCTAATATAGTCACCTAATTTTATAGTTGAGAAAACTTAGAATGAGGAAAAAATAATTTGAATTTTGAAAGGTCATTGTAGCAGATACAAATGATTATCTTTCTCACACATGGTATTTTAAAATCTTTCTAGTGTGCTTTCCTAGAGGGAAGAGACTGGAACACTAAATGTGAATGCCCTTCATTTCGACAATGTGTGTATATTTGGATTAATTCAGGCTGACTTACATTTGAACATAAATAAGTACTCAAAGAGGTGGTATACAACTTGTCTATTTTAAGAGTTTAAATTGTAACAGGTAGCATATCCCTTGGAGTCATAATCATAGTGGTGTTTACTCAGTTCTGTCATTGTAGCTATGAAAATTTAATTCTACATTAGATGGTGAGGCAGCGGTGGCTGATCTTTCATGGATCAACACTTTGGTATTAATCAGATGATTCCTGGACCTTCCACCCACATCTGCTAGCATCTGTTTATGCAGTACTTTCAAAACTTTTGAAACTGCAAACATTTTTGTATTGAATTTTGCTTTGCTTAAACTAAATAGAATGGTTTCTATTATCTGAAACTGAATTCTGACTAGGAACATGGAGAATTACTCATATAATAACATGTGTTGAAATAGAACTAACTCCTAGCTTAACCATGATTGATAGATAATAGAAAAATAGGAGACAGAAAATGTATAGGAAAATAAAAAATGTCCTTTGAATACTGAGCAAAAATATATTTTTTTCTTTGGTGATTTGTTAGTCTCTCCACTTGTGATGTGTGCTCGTAGAGATATAAATTTCCCTCTTAGAATAGATTTCATGGCATCCCAGAGTTTTGGTAAGATGTTTTCTCATTTTCATTTGTTTCCAGGAATCTTTTAATTTCTGCTTCGATTTCAATGTTGTCCCAGTAGTTGTTCAGCATCATGGTGTTTAGTGTCCACGTCTTTGTGGGCTTTGGGGAATTTTGCTGGTGTTGATTTTTATTTTAATTCCACTGTGGTCTGAGAAGGTGCATGGCAATATTTCAACCTTATGAAATTTGTTTATGTTTGATTTATGGCCATGGATGTGATCAATCTTGGAGTATGTTCCATGTGGTGATGAGTAGAATGTATATTCTGCGGTTGTCGGACAGAATAATCTGTAGGTATCTATTAAGTCCTTTTGGTCGAGTGTCAAGTTTAGATTCTGGATCTCCTTGTTGATTTTTTTTGCCTTGAAGATCTATCTAGGGCTGTTAGTGGGGTATTCAAGTCCTTTGCTATGATAGTGTTAGAGTCAATATCTTTTCCTAGTTTACTTACTATTTGCTTTATAAATGCTGGTGCTACTGTGTTGGATACATATATGTTTAGGATGGAAATTTTTGATGGTGGATTGAACCTTTTATCATTACATAGTGTTCTCTTGCATCTTTTTAAACTTTTGATAGCTTAAAGATTGTTTTGTCAGATGTTAAAGATCACGACTCCCACCTTTTTTTTGTGATCCATTTGCCTGGAATGGAGTTTGATTATTGAAATGTAATTTTTATCCCTGCTATGAGATTCTTATAAAATTTTTCTTTGCTTGTTTTCTTTTGGCTTTGGGGATGATGTATGTGTGTGTTTTCAAGTTTCTTGTTGCGCTGTATTCTCTGTTGATTCTGTGCTCTGCTGTTCTCTTGGGAAGAGTGTGGTCATTCTTTTTTCTGTGCTGAATACCTTTTAAGTGTCACCTGTAGAGGTAGTCTGGAAGCTGCATAATCCCTGAGGGACTGGGTGTCTGGGAAGGATTTTAATTTTCCATCACTAATGAAGCTGAGCTTGACTGTATAGGAAATTCTTGGTTGAAATTATTTATCTTTGAAGACTTTGAATACAGGACTTCAGATCCTTCTTGCTTGTAGAGTTTCTGCCTACAGGTCTGCTGCTATTCTGATTGGTTTTCCCCAGGAGATAGTCTGACCTTTCTCTCTTGCTGCCTTTAAGGTTTTTTTCTTTTGTACCTACTTTATGTAGGTAAATTACTGTGTGTCTAGGGGTTGTTCTTCTCATTTGATGTCTTGTGGGCATTCTCTGTATCTCTTGTGCTTGGCTGGTCACATCTCTGGTGAGATGGGAAAATTTTTCTTGGATTACCTCCTGGAATACTTGCTCCAACTTGTTCTCCATTTCCTTTTCTTCTTCTGGGAAACCAATCAGTGTAGGGTCAGCCTCCTGATATAATCGTACATCTCTTGTAGGCTTTGTTTGTTCTTTCTTTCTGGGTCTTCTTTCTATGTTTCTTACAGATTAGGTTAAATCCATGTCTGGTCATCAAGTTCTGACATTCTTTCTTTAGCTAGATTATTTCTGCTTTCCATGCTTGTCATCTTGTTATTTATTTCCTGGATGAAGTTTTATATTGCCCAAATCTCTGTTACAAGTTCTTTAAGTGTTGTATCTTATCTTTCTTGAGTCTTATTCAATCGTTTCATCCATTCCCTAATCCATGTTGTATTCTCGGGCCAGTCCTTGGTGACTTCCATTGTTTAGGCACCAAGGTCTGATTTTTTCAGGAGTTTTGTCTTTAGTACACTTGAAATTGCCTGTAGTCTTCTTTTAGTTTTTCCTCATTTGTGACAGATCTCTTGTTTTTCTCTTTAGTTCTGGTATTCAGTGTCAGTGGGAGAGGCTTTTCCTTCTGATGTTTGCTCAGCCCACTATTCTTTTCTGATCCAGGTTCTGGGTTTGTTCTATTTTGTTTTTTTGCTTTTTGGTTTTTTTTTAGTTGGAGTCTCACTCTGTCACCCAGACTGGAGTCCAGTGGCTACTCCAGGCCACCACAGCCTTGACCTGCTGGGCTCCAGCGATCCTCATGCCTTAGCCTTCTGAGTAGCCGGAATTACAAGCATGCGCTACCACGCCCCGTGGATTTTTTTATTTATTGTAGAGAATAACACTTTGTTGTTATTCCAGTTTGTTTTGAGGACTGAGTATATGTCTCTGTGTGTGTATTCAATTGTTTTTTGCATTCGTTTCTGCTTTGCATCATCTCATATAGTGGTGGTAGGGAGTGGGTCTCAGGGAACACATGCTACAATAAGAGAACATTATAATTTGCAAGTAGTTTTGGAATCCTAGCATCCCATCCCCTACTTTATTAGACATGCGTAGAGTATAATAGACAGCAAACTTCCTGCCCACCATCCTATTTCAAAATAGAACAAACTCAAAAAAAAACCCAACAACAAAAACAAAACAAAAGGCCAGGCTTGATGGCTCAGCCTGTAATCCTGTGCCTTTGCGAGGCTGAGGTGAGTGGATTGCCTGAGCCCGTGGGTTCGAGACCCGCCTGGGCAGCGAGACCTCATCTCTACAGTAAATCAAAAAATCAGCCAGGCATGGTAGCGCATGCTTGTAATTCCGGCTACTTGGAAGATTGAGGTGGAAGGATCACCAGAGCCCAGCAGGTCGAGGTTGCGGTGGCCGGGAGCGGCCACTGCACTCCAGTCTGGGCAACAGAGTGAGACTCCAACTCAAAAAACAAAACAAAACAAAACAAAAAAAATAGATGAACGAATAAACAGGCAAACAAAATTTAGAAATTTGAAAAATAATTTTTAAAAAATTGAAAAACCTGCCCTTTTTGCAGCAGGTTCTGCAATTATTCCTATAATCTGGTCTCTCCTTCAGAGTCATCATTTTTCTCTCTCTCTCTCTCTTTAGTGTCCCGAAGGGCAGTGGAGGTGGGTAGAGTTGTAGTCCTCCCCTCCCACTCTCCTATGGTCAGGGAGATCTCTGGTGGGGAAGTGCGGGATTGTCTCTTCCCCACGTAAGTATTCATGGGGGTGTGCCTCAGCCTTGCCTATCCTGGAATGGAGTTGTGCTTTCAGGATATCCCCTCTGGGTGATGATCAACCACAGGAACCTGGTGAGCAAGTCGGAGCTCTTTCCTGCCCCACCTCAAGATGGTGGTTTGGTGCCTCTCTTGCCCTCTTCCATGGGACTTTGCCTCTGGACTGCCTCCATAGCTCCTGCTGCCAGTGTCCTGTCAGGCACTGAAGTAGTGAGGCAATACCTGGAGCCAGCAGTCTCTCCTGCTGCAGTAGAGAGGCAGAGCCTGGGGCGTAGTCTCTCCCAGCCACTTCTTCACTGGAAAACATTTGTCCATTAAAAAAAAAAAGACACTAGGCTTCTGCCACCTGGGAAGAACCAGGGACCTAGCAGAGAAGCTGTAGCACCCACTGTTGCACCAGGGCCCTGGTCAATTACTCATAAGCCCCTACTTAGTCAGTATCTCCTAGCATTTTCTTCCCAGGAAGAGTTTTATTGATTTTAAAAAAATGGTGCTCACCTTCTGCATCTCGGGAATTGCTAGGGCCCAAGCCCAGCAGCTGCAGCACCATCGGCTACACCAGAAGAGCCCTGGCCATTAGCTACCTAGCCCTCAGTCAGTCAGCCACTACATGCCCACTTGCTCACCAGCAGGTACACTCATTCTCTTACACTGAGACCCACATAGTCCAACTGACTC
The DNA here is from genome assembly GCF_000164805.1 of Carlito syrichta. Taxonomy (NCBI): domain Eukaryota; kingdom Metazoa; phylum Chordata; class Mammalia; order Primates; family Tarsiidae; genus Carlito; species Carlito syrichta. Next base: position 5,282 of record NW_007231154.1, on the reverse strand, counting down.
CGCCGCCATCTTCCTGACCTTTCCTATGTACTCTTATATAGGCAAAGCTCAATGTTCTTTCTGTCTTATAGATAAAATAAAGCTGAAATTGGGATCTTCAGCCCAATGCTTCTCAAGATTTTTACATATTATGACGCACATACTAATTGAAGATACTTGTGTGATACACTCATATAAAGGAATTAATATTATCTCAGTTTCCATCAGACCACCTACAGGGTACTCCAATTTACCTGAGGAAAACTTATTGTCAATATTAAAATATATTTGTCACTCAAATTTGAATTTAAGCAACTCAATAATAACCATTATCTCATTGTTAGAGCTCACTCTATTATCTCCCCTTTAACAATTCTTAAAACCTACCAGGATCTCTGATTCACTAATCATATCATGCTTACTTTTTTCCTTTAATTAGGCTATTTCAAGCTTCATATTACAGCTACTCTTTTGCCTACATCCTTAGCACAATGTAGATAATTTTATTTATCCAGTTACTGTGCAACTTAAAAGGTATAACCTTAAATACAAGTCTTTGATTTGAGCCAGTGTACACACTCAAAATTACTTACACTTTAAATAAATACAAACTTCTACAGTTTAAATATGTTCCCTCAAATATGCCTTAAGGAAGGTTTATACATAAGTGGGTAAAGGCAAAGTATTATTTTGTCCAGATTTCATTCTTTATTTGTTTGAGATTATTGAAAAACTCTGAAACTTTTAAAATTTTTCAAAAAACTTGATGGTATTAAAATACATTTGATGGTGTAATATTAGTTATGTTGGGTATAATTTTTAATATAAAGTTAAATATTTTTCAAAAGATAAATAATGTTTTGGAGAACTTAATCATTTTATGATGTACTTTGTGTATTGCCAGAAGTTATTATATCTGATATCAAAAGTAAAAATTAATAAAATATTTGTATCAGTATCATTAATATGAATATAGACATAAGAATATTAATATAACCATTAAATAAAGATATGCACATATATAAAACTTTTATGTAATTATCTTTACTATTTAAAAGATGAGCAATAACAGACACTGAGGAAAAGGATATCATATTAAATATATTTTAAAAGGTGAGCTAAACTAAAATAAATTCTTCATTTTAACTAAAGTTGAATATTTTGCAAAATTTCAAAAGAACCTCCAAAACTTACTCCAATTATTAAATAATTGTTTATAATTCAGTTTGAAAGTATATTATTAATAATGAAAAATTATATTATTTTATTGTACAAAATGTTGAAAAGAGACTCTCCTCTCTAAATTGTGGTGATCTAAGTCGAATAAAAGTTTTAGTTGAAATATCATATTTTGTAATGAAAATCTTAAACTGTGCAGATTCAAGTGTGGTAAAAAGCTAAAGATTTCTGTGTTAAATATTTATTCAAATTCAAGTCGTGTCCTACACTCCTTTTACATATTTATTTTTCTTGCCTATTTTGGCTCTTTGTGGCAACCTCTAAGTTGAAATATTTATAAAAGCAATATAGCCAAGTTTATTCAAAAAACATTGTAATTTACAATTTTCATTAAAACCATGATAATTTACCACCATCAGTTTATGTTATAACACACTAAAACCTTTTAAAACAATAACCTTTTAAAAACGATTTTTGAGAATCACTTTCAAATTAACATTACTTTATTTTGTACTTCACTGAACAAGTTGAAACCTCTCATGAAAAATGGGAATGGGTACTTAATATTTTGACTAGTTTTGTGCTGCTACATATGACAAAAATTTGTTGACTGAGTCTTTTATGAAAAAAAAGAAATGTATTTATTTCTCATAGTTCTAGAGCCTGCAAAGTCCAAGATCAAGGTGTCAGCAAGGTATTTGTCTGGTTAGAGCTTGGTCTCTGCTTCCAAGATGGTACCTGAGTCCTCCAGAGGGGAAGAATGCAATGTCTTCACCTCACAAAGGGTAAAGGACAAAAAAGGCTGAAGTATCATTTATGAGGGCCTTAATTCCATTCAGGAAGGAGGAGCCCATGTGGTTTAACCATTGGCAACACCTGAATTTTGGATATAACACATTTAAAGTATATCACTTTGTTTTGCATTTAGAAAGGGCACTAGGTGAACCTGTACTCCCAGGTACACAGGATAATGAGATAGGTGGGTCAGTTGTGCCCAGGAATTCTAATCCAACTTAGGCAACATACCAAGATCCTATCTCTAATAAAAAGGTAAGGGGACACTAAAAAACATGTAGAAAACTGATCCAATCTTAAATTCACAGATAAGAAAAAAAAACATATTATAATTTGCTATTATTTTAAGCCCTCACATAAGAACGTTGTCTTTTAATCAAATTAGGTACATCATGGCTTTATCTAGGAAGAAAACACTAAAATAAAATTAAATGCAAATAAATAAACTAAGAATATCACAGTGTTTGAAGATATTAAAAACAATTCCCGCACACACTTTGTAAATGCATATGTGTAAATGTTCACTGTTAAAAATTGTAGTCTGTGATTTTTTTGCTTACAGAAGTTGTTCTGAAAGCCAAGATTTTTCTGAGCAGAATAAAAACAAATATAACAGACTACTAATTTTTTCATTTAATAAAATAACTTTCAACTAATAAATTTTAATCTATGTTTGCTTAAATAGGCAGAAGTCTAGGTTATAATAAACTTAAATTGAATATATACATATATGTGAGCAAATAAAAAAATAGATCTATTACAATGCTATGCATCCTAGTTTTGTCCATTTTCTATCAGCTATATTAGCCATGTTGCTTTAAATAGCTACAAAGAAGATGTGCAATATAGTCACTGGCTGAGAAGCATGTTTAACTCACAAACTAATAATATTAAAATGAATATATTTCTGTAGACAGCTAGTCATTTCTAGGACAACCTCTAGGATAATTACTTGTTAAATTACCACCTATCATGTGAAATACTACTTTATGATTTTACATAATCATACCAAACATCTCAACAATAATTTAAAACAAGTGTTATTACTGCCATAATATCCATTTACTATGAATGACACTATTGCATTGTAAGTTACTCTTTTAATTCATTCTGGTACTTTTTTGATATTAATTGATTTTTTTCTACATTTTTATCACCCATGTTGAATAAAATTCCAATAAGTGTATGTAACAATTTACTGGTGAAATATGCTACCTGCATTTATTACCAATATTTTAAAAATAAATTAATTTCTGGACAACTAATAGATACAATTCACAAAAAAATCATAAAATTTAAGGTATGTACAAAAAAATTACTGCTTAATAAAAATATTACATTGAGTATTTTTTTAGAACATAAATGGAGGTTGTCTTGAAATTTAATATATTTTGCCACATTTAAAAAACATATAAAAGCTGATAATTAAATTTCCCAATGTTGGATATGTAAAATTTTCTATTAAACTGAAGCAAAATGAAATCTAAAATATCATGAAATCTTAACTTAAAAATACATCTTGGTGTTAGCTAAAAAGGAGAAAGTAAAAAAATTCTGAAAATAAATGTTTTGAGTCAAGTATATTTTGTTCTGATGTTCATTATTAGCATTTGTAGTACATTTTATTTTCCTTTCTGTTATGCCTGATTCTGGATGTTTGCTTTGGGGAACAATAAATAAGCATCATAATATAAACTAAAAAAGCTATAACTTACCCAACAAGGAGCATTTCTGCTTCTTGGATAACTACCTAAACTTGTGGGGGAATTTTAAGAGCAGTAGACACATGTCATCCCTTGAACTTTCCTGGGAAATTCTTCACTATCCCAGGCAGCGTTCATGTACTGGAGAAGTAGCTATGGCAAATATCAAAAACAAAGGACTCTCCTTTTTGGACTTTTATGTAGTCTTCTCTCTGAACAAAAAGGCTCTTAATATTCTTGTCCAAGTCAGAGGAACTAGGAAGAGAAGTTTAAAGAAGTTCCAAGACTGTGAAAATAAGTTGATTATTATATTAATAGTTTCTTCCTAAGCACCTGACAGAAGCAAATACAAATTTTCCCAGGAGTATAATAGCCTTCAAATGACTTATACAAGTCACTGTTGTCTTTGCAATTAGTTTGGCAAGGAATGTCTTATTACTGTAAACACAGGGAAGTAAAATAGCATGACTGCATGAGCAGAGAAAATAAAAACAGAAAGTGACTCCAAGGATTCTAAGTTTTGAAAAAATAAAAAAAAATATTTTCAAATATAAATGGTTTAAACAAATCAATTCAAAAATATTGCCAGAGTGTATAAACATTCAGTTTCAAACTATATGCTGTCTTCAAAAACATCCCTTTCAGTAGAGATGTTTAAAAGTAAAAAGGAAGCCGGGATCGGTGGCTCAGCCTGTAATCCTGCACCTTCGGGAGGTTGAGGTGAGTGGATTGCGTGAGACCGCGGGTTCGAGACCCATCTGGGCAACTTGGCGAGACCTCACCTCTACAATAAATCAAAACTTAGCCAGGCGTGGTAGCGCACGCCTGTAGTTCCAGCTACTTGGAAGGCTGAGGCGGAAGGATCGCTGGAGCCCAGCAGGTCGAGGCTGCGGTGGCGGGGAGTAGCCACTGTACTCCAGTCTGGGTGACAGAGTGAGACTCTAACTCAAAAAAAAGGAAAAAGGAAAACAAATACACACCAGAAAAACACTAATCAAAAGAAAACATGAGATGACATGGTATTAATAAGCATATTATATTTTAGAGCAAGAGACATTGTTGAAGATGAGGTTATTTTATAATAAAAGTATATAAAATTACCATAATTATCAAGAGGAAATGACAAAACTGATCATGGATAAATTTTAACGAAAATCAAAATGCATGAAGATAAAAGAGTAGAAACAAAAAAGTTGAAGATACAATTGTAATTGAATATTTCAACGTTCTTCTACCAATTTTTTTAAAACAAATATACCAAAAAATCAGTAATGATATAAGACTTTAACAATACCATCAAGTAACTTGACCTAATAAACATAGAACATTCTTACAATCAAAAAGCACAAAAGATTTTTTATTTTTAGTGCACGTAAACAATTATCAAGCTAGTCATATTCTGGACCACATCTAAAAAATTTAAGGAAGTTGAAATGACATGAAATGGGTTTTCTTCTATAATATGAAATTAAATTAGAAATCGGACCACATCTAAAAAAAATTAAGGAAGTTGAAATGACATGAAATGGGTTTTCTTCTATAATATGAAATTAAATTAGAAATCAATAACTAAAAGTTGTTTGAAAAATTAAAATTCTATTTCTAAATAATTTCTAGGTCAGTGGA
>NW_007231153.1:0-16605 GCF_000164805.1 Carlito syrichta | reverse complement strand
ATCCCTGTTCCTTCTCCCCACTCACTCTAAGACTCCTGTTAGTCCCAGGGAGTGTCCTTTACCTTCTTGTCTGCACAGCCTCACTAGGCTGGAAAAGGAGCCACCTGTCTACAGAGCCTGTGTCCCAGAAGGACAGAGTTTCTTTAAATGCCTTGAGTCTGCTTATCTTCAGTGTCAAAGATGCAGCCTTGAAGGAAGAGGGAAAAATTGCAGCACAAAGGATGTGGGATAAAGGAAAGAGAGGCTTCATTGTTATTAGAATGCTGATTGATGGATTTACCTAGTATGAGGTGCTGGCTATGAGAACAGACTGGCTGACACTTTCATCTCACTGAGGCATCCCGAGCAGGGCCCTAGAACGCCTCCCTCGGGTCTTACAATGACCTGGATTCTCATCTCTTGAGGGGTTGGGCATCTCTGGGGGCAAGAGATCAACCTATTTGAATTTTGTTCTAGAGGATGGAATTTGGGAGAATCATTAGTGATTAGGGGCCCTGAAAATGCACATTCTGCCTCAGCCTTCCAGTCGCCCTGCAGGGCTTGCATTCCTTTTCTCCTGTTACAGAGCACGGTGAGTGTGGGGGACACTACACAAAGGGTATTGGCAGAATCATGTGCAATAATGGACCGGAAATCGAATGTATCTGGATCGTCGTGCAACCTTCCGGTGAAAACACATTATTAGCATTTCCTACTTTAATGTGAGTGCTGAGATTGTGTCTTTTTGGGGTTGATATTTTAATAGTTTCTAGGAAGAAGTTCACCTTGGCCTCTTTCAGAAAACCATCCAACTATCCACCATGGGCATCCAACACACAATCCGATTCCATTTTCACTTTCTGCTAAAAGACCCTTCTGTGGCTCTATGTTGTCTGGATAAACTTTAACCTCCTCATCATGCCTTGAAAATATTTTGTAATGTGACTCCTGGATCTCTGCTTCTTTCTGATCACTTCCTCCCACTGGACCTATTCTCTGGGCTGAGCCACAACACACTGAGCTTTCTGGACACACCAGAGTCCAGCAGCTCCTTGCCTTTGCCCGCACCTCTCCTCTGCTTGGAATGCATCCTTCAGCTCCCACCAACTTGTTGGTCCTCTGTGTAGGGCCCTCATGTTTTATTTCACTGATTATCTCAAGAGCACACTCTTCCATGACACTCAATCCCCTTTCCTAAATTTCTCCAAAGGTAATCACATCTTTCTCTCACACATGCCTTATAGAATACGCAGTGAAAAGATCAAAGTAGAGTTTAAAGGGTAATATTACTTGTGCCTATACCTTTGTATTTCTCTACTAAATAGGATTCTACCTTTAAATGTAAAATCATGTTTTTGAATGAATGAATAAAGTAATAAAGCCACAGACGGCATTTCCAATGCAGCATGAGTTACCACTACATCACCATGCCTGGGCATGACTTGAGCATGGGAGCCACATCTCCATCAATTGCAGAACAAACCCAAAAGAGTGAATGAAACAGATGGTGGAATCTATGTGACTGAGGGAGCTGTCCTCTCGAGCTATGATATGGAGTTGCTGCATCCACTAGGTAGGTGTCCCATGGGATGAAGCACACAATGCAGACAGTTGCCTCAAAAACAGAGCTTAGATCAACTACCCAAGTTGTGCTTGAGGGTTATGAAAAAGAATTTTTAGCCCAGAAGACAAGGATGGTGAAACAAGAAGGGGGTCGAGGAAGAATCTGAGATAAAGGAGATGGGCATTTCCTGTTTTGCCATTTGTCCAGAATCAGAGGGATAGGCAGCTCTGAACATTTCCCCATATTGTCCCATTGCCCTTTTTCTAAGATTGATTTTGGATCTCACTGTTCTCAGCACAAGGAAGGTCTCAAGCTTGCAGAGGGCAAAACTAATATAAAGCCAGCTTTGGGCATATGTCCTGGTGGGATGTCTACTTGTCAGATTATATTCCACAGAGGTTCTGGTCCCTCTCTTGTGCATGTGAGATGTGCTGGGATCCACATGAGAATGTGGGGTGGAGAACAGGTCTGGAAAAGTATAAGGAGGAGAGGGAAGTGCAGAGACCTCCCAGGAATGAGAAAGCCCCATATGCAGCTATTTGCTCACAAGGTAGACAGGGAATCCCCTCTCTCCTTTACCCAGAGTTACAAAGGCTAAACTTGGAATAGAGCATCTTGCCTTCCAATCTCCTGCCCCATTTGCCAGTGGAGGGGGAGGCAGAAATCTGATAGTGGCATCCACGCTTTGTGTCTGAGTCCTCTCACTCTAATACAGAGATTGTGACCTATGAAATGCACCACCATGTTGGAAGCTTCACAATTTTGGAAGCTTGAATCACAGCTGAGGCTGACACTAATATTCCTGTGTTGGAATCCCAGAGCCACAGGCTTGGCTTTCTGGAGAACATGAAAACCACGAGATTGGAAGACCTTGCTGCCTACATGGAGGGAAAGAGTTCCGAGAAGATGGAGATGGTCCTGGGTTGATTCCCACCTTTTTTTAGAAGAACCCACAGATTTCCTTCCCTTGTTCACATCTAGCCTTGCACACCTCACAAATGAACTGTTGTGATTTGTGTCACTTTTGATAGAAGACTTTGGCTAGAGCAAGGATGTTTCCCAAAGCTGATACCTGCTTTTTTCTGTGATACAGGTTCAATGACTGTAACAAAGAGTATATTGAAATCCTGGATGGACCTTCAGGGTCAAAGGACGTTACGGGGTTTGTGAAGCAAACACTACATTCTGTAATACTTCTCACAACATCGCCACCATCAAGTACACTAGAAATCCACCTCGCCAATCCACTTACTTTTCAGTAACTTACTTTCCTGAAGATAGCAGATAGTTATGGCAGATAGGTGGTGGAAAAGGCACCCACTGATACCCCCCCCTGCCCTATCCACGCCTGGCTGTGTGGCATGTCTGGCATCTAGACTGAAGTTCGCGTGGACTAGCACTGGTTGAGGATGAGTGTGTGCGATCCAATGACCCTTCCAGAAACATACATAGATTCTGTCCCAGCATATGCACACTCCCATCTTAGAGGACAGTAGATCAGATGTGAAAACTGTTTTCTTTATGTTTCCTGTCATCTTGAAGTTGTAGCGTATGTCTCTTAGAATCTAACAATTTTCTCTTTCTTGTTCTTAATGTAACTCTTTTGGCATTTTCTATTATGTTTGTGCAAAAGTGAGTAGTCTACATAAAACTTTAATATAGAAATGTATCCCATACATACTCTATATACAAAGAGGACAAAGAAGAAGGCTTATATAAGATGATTGCTATTTTTAAAATGGCTCCCAACAACAATCTCTTTGGAAAACAGTGTGGTGATTCCTAAAAGGTATAAAAATTATCCTTTATATAACCCAGCTATCCTCCTTCTGGGAATATACCCAGCAGAACTCAAATCATTCTACAAAAAAGATACCTGTGCACGCATGTTTATTGTATCATTATTCATAATACCAAAAACATGGAACCAATCATGCTGCCCATCAAAAGCAGACTGGATTAAACAAATGTGATACATATACATGATGGAATAATACACAACTATAAAGAAGGACAAAATTATAAACTATATAGTAACTTGGATGGATTTAGAATCTATAAGACTTAGTGATCTATAACAGAAACAAAGGACTGAGTGCCACATGTTCTCACTCATAAGTACACCCTGAACGATTATCATAATACTATAAGAAAGGGATTGGCAGTAGTAGGAAACTACCAAGGGAGGCGGATGAGGGAATACTTCATCAATAAGGGAACCTGATCTCAATCCACATGACAAGGAGACCAAAGTGAGGCCCAAACTTTACCTGTACGATGACCATTTGTATACCTAACTCTGAATTGTGCCCCTGAATTGTGTCTTTAAAATAAAAATTTAAAAATAAATAAATAAGTTTAAAAAATAAATATCTATCTGTAAAAATTCATCCATTTATCATAAACAAGAAACTAGTACTTCATGGAATGTGATTATTGTCTTGTGACCTAAAGTCATTCTCTGTACCCAACTGGAACACACAGGACACATTCTCTATCTCCAGAGCCATATCATTCTCCGTGGTTTGAAAACAGCTTACACAAATAGTCCATTTGCACCATAAGAAGTAATGGCCCCTGACACCCCCACAGGGATTGTGTAGCAGTTGCAGACATTGTGAGGTCTGGGGGGTCCTTCCCAGCTGCAGTGATTACACAAGGTTTCCCATGGAAATGAAGCCCAGGCCTGGAGATCAGCAGGGGGAGGTCTGGAGAGATCAGAGTAGGATATACTTCACAGGAGGCGGCAAGAGCAGAGGTGAGTCACCCAAGTTGGGTGAGTTTAGGAACAAAGAGAACACAGAGGAAGATTCTTCCTCCACAATCCTTCAAAGTATTTCAGGAAGCGGGGAGCTCACAATGGGGACCTGGACTGGGCAGTGGAGTGCAATTCAGGCACAATGCTTTGCCTGCCTCTTCCTTCATAATGGGTAAGGTTACCTGGGGACAGAAGTGAACTCATCTATTGCTTTGGCTCTGGATGTGCCCAAGATTTTTCCAAGACACTTGGCAGGCCCCGTAGAGGCCCACAGACCTCCCTGAATGTGGTCAAGAGAGAGCAGGACACAAAGTCAGGGAGCCTTCAGAAACTGACCCTGCAGTGTTTACCGACACCCATCAAGAAGGAAATAGTGCCTGGTTCCTGTAAACCACACATTAAGCCAGCATCTCTGCTGTGTCATTTACATTGTGTGACTCTAAAAATAAAACTGATTGAAGTTCCCCTGGACCAACATTGGATGACAGAAAGTGTGTTTGACCTAGTAACTCTTTCAGCAACAAACATAGGTACTATGCCAGCATTTCTGTATATTCTCATCTTTGGGGTCAGAATGTTTTCCTTGTATCTTGAAGATCAGCTGAAACAACAAAGTTTCTATGTTTGGAAAAGAAAAACATTTCCTACTTTTCTTTGGTATGTCTATTTTTAATAACTTCTCAGCTATGACTTTGTTTCCTAGCTTTGTTCACAGCACACGATGTCATGGGGCTTAGTGTGAGCAGGACCGGTTCTTTGATGTTCCCAGAGGACTCTGAAATAGAATAATATAAGGCAACCAACTGAGGCCTGGTTTCTATTAGGACATTGATGTCTTGGATTAGAAATAGTTCAGTCCAAGACTGACCACAAAGATGCCAAAGAAATAATAATGACAAGATACCTGGTTGCTACTCTGCTGCTGACTTACACATGACTTAATGTCAGTTCTTTCACTTTCTTTTGACCGTGATTTCTTCATTTATAAATTGGGTTTGGAAACAAATAATTATTAAATAAATAATAATGGTAAAAACCATTAAATGTTTATCAACACAACATACTCTAGGTACCACTTCAATAATTACCTACAGCATTATCTAATTTCATTACAAAGACTCTCTTTGTGTAGTACCATTTCAGGGTTCACAAAAATAAATAATATGAGAATAATCTGTCAGAGGCACACACTGTCAGACCAATTAGGATTGTGACAAGGGCTTTCTAATGCAGAGATGCTCAGCTCCTGCCCCCGCCATATCATTTCGTAAGCCTGGGCCACAGAGGCATGTGAATCAAAGGATGCCCTGTGATTGCACTCAGTTCTCGTGAATCCAAGATGGATCCCTGAAATGGACCCAGGGAAATAACGTGGTTCATTTCTCCAACTCAAAAGAAATTTTCAGTCAGTTTACTTCAACATAAATTAATTGATGGCCTCATTGCAGAATTTAAACAGAAATATTCAGATAAAAGTTAGGACAACCATCTTTTCTGGTTTGCCAAGGATGAGAGGTTTAGGGAACAAAAAACTTCAGTAATAAAACAACAAAAGTCATCGAAAACTAGGAGATAAATGTCACCTTGGTCAAAGTTGACTTTTTTTAAACTTTATTTTATTATAAAGATTGAGGGTACAAGTACATAAGCAGTCTGTGTGCAGGTGAAGTTTTGGCCTCCAGCTGGTCCTCACTTTCTTTCGTTTAGGATCAGGTACCCTTAGTGATGTTAATTGTCCCTTACTCCTTCCCTTAGCAGTGTTCTGCTACTGCCGATCCCTCTCTTGTGGTATTGTGATAAATGTTCAGAACTCACTTATGAGTGAGAACACGTGATACTCAGTTGTTTGTTCAGAGCTGAGTTTCTGGCTGTAGGTACACTGTGTTTTGAGTGGAATCAGAAAACAAAGGGGAGAGTGGTGAGTGAGCTAGTCTTTGGATGCTGAGAGCCACTCCTTTCCTGCTTTCCCTCTGAGTGACTCAGGGTTGTTCCAAGGATTGGAACAGTGATGTCATCTCCTCTTCCTGCACAGCTTCATCCTTTGCACTCAGGTTCCTCTTCATGCTGTAGTCACTTTCCATTTTCCTGCTTTGGTCCATTGGTAATTTTCAGCTTTTTTGTGTTTGTTTTGGTGTTTTTATAGAGATAATCAGTGAAAAAGAAAAATAAGAGGTAAATGTGGGCAATATAATTTCATATTTTCTTTCTTCTCACACAACGATTATGCACTTTCAGGTTGGAGTCCAAACAGTTTACCTGGAAAATTCATGTACTGGGACATGTTCTAGGAATAACTACCCGACTATCAGCTTAAGCATTTCAAAATCCTTAAATCGCTCTCTCTACCAGATTTCCACCACTCTCCTCTCCTAGTGCCTACTCCTGATCTGCCCCCTCTACAACTCCTCAGAGCCCTGAAAGCCTTTACTGCTCTCAGGTTTGCACAGTCTCACTGGGCAGAGAAAAAAGCATCCTCAGCACAGAACCTGTGTCCTGGGATGACATCACCTCCTCCAAATATCTGGAGTCTGAAGACCTGAGGGGCTGCTCCATCCTTAGCATCAGAAATGAGAGCCTGGAAGGGAGAAGAACTGCAGAATAAAGGATGCAAGATAGAGGGAGGGAAGGCTTCTTCAAGATGCAGGGATATCTAAATGTATTTATTTGCCTAACATTTAGAGGTAAAAATTATGGGCTAAGCACTTCACAAATGAGAGCACAACTGATCTCAGATCACCCACTGTGGTAGACACTGTCATCTTGCCTATGTACTTTACTTGAGATTCATGAGACTGGAAAACAGAAAAACTAAAGAAAGTCCCTCAACATGTCATTACAGAAAATGGCTTACTACAGGGACCACTCTCACCTGTAATATTCAGATAAGACTTAGACTCGTTTTCCTCCTGTAACCCAAACACTGTCACCTCTAATTCTTTCTTTTTATTTTTAATCATAGCTGAACTGTTTTCCCCTCTTATTAACTGAAATGAAGTGCTTGTCAAATTGACTTAACCAAACTTTGGTTAAGTTGCTGTGCTCCCCACATCATTCTCACCTTTGACTCATCCCTCAGGGTAGATAAGAACTACAAAGCAGAACAACCCTCTGAAGACCCTTATGGAAATGAGTTAATCATGGGACACACATTCCATTCCTGGTCAATTGTGGGATCATACCACCTGCTCATCTCACCCCTACCCTCTGTCCTTCATGCTTCTGTCTTCCTCCCAAGAAAACAAACTTCTTTCCCTCTGACTTCACAGATCCTTAATAATTCTCTGGTTGAAACATTCTATCTGTTGCTACGATCATTTTGAATAGCTTTAGTTTTACTGGAATTTGTTTTTTTAATGCAAAATCTTTGTATCACAACGCTGGGGCCTCAGGAATCACTGAAAGTAATCATGCTGCCTTTTCTTGGCTAATCTTTAAGAAAAAAAGATGGATTCTCACTTTTCTGAGGTCTCTCTTTGGGGGGAGAAGAATTGCCTATTTGCTCTTTCTCTTCCTGCATTGGCAAAAGACCTTCAGGGAGACACGGCTGTGTAGGTGCCAGATTTCTGCTCACCATTCTGCCAATTGTTGATGCAGAATTTTATGGTGGTGGTCAAAATCAAATTACATTATACATGGGTCTGGATGCCTTAAAAAGCTCTGAATAGAGACCTCTGGAAAGATGGCAGCAGAGCTAGTTGGACTATGAGTCCCAGTGGGAGTGAGTGAGTGTTCGGAAAATGTTTCGTTATGTGTCTGTAAGTAAGTGGGCATATAAGCGACTGGCTGAGTAGGGACTCAGGAGTAAGCGGTCAGGACTCTCCTGGTGAAGTGACTGATGCTGCAGCTGCTCTACTTGGACCCTTGCACCAGGAAGCACAGAAGCCCAGCATCATTTGTTTTAAATCAACAAAGTCCTTCCCAGGAAGAAGCTGCTAAAAGTAACAGTCAGCTCTGGACTCTGCCTCACCATTGCAGTGCCTGGCTGGACTCTAGCAGCAAGAGCTATGGAGGGAGCACCATGAGGGAGCCCAGAGGCAGAGCACCACTGGAGAAGATGAAAAAAGCACTCTGTCACCATCTTGGAAACTGGGCAGGAAAGTGCTCTGGCTTGCTTACCACAGAGTCACAGACTCAATCTCTGAGTAGATTAACTACTCAGGGGTTGATCGTGACTCAGAGGGAATATCCTGAAAGCACAAACTCTGGAGGAATAGGACAAGTGTTGAGTTTCATGCACCCCACCTCCTACCCTGATTCAGCCATGGGACAAAAGGTGTGACTAGAAAAGGGTGAGGAAGACCTTAGAAGAGATCAGTGGTGAATCCGGGGCTGACCCAACTCCCTCCTCCCCAACAATCCTCTGAACATCAGACCCACAAGGCTGAGGCATGACTGAGAGAGATGAACCGAGGTGGAGCCCAGAAGTCAGCCATGATAGGAGGTCTCTACTCCAGGATAAGCCTGGCTGGGACATCCCCCAACCAGTACCTGGGGAAGAGACAATCTTACACTTCCCGAACAGAGAGATTCCCCTGACCATACGAGAGTGAGAGTGACGGACTGAAGCCCTACCCAACTCCACCACCTATTCCTCCTTCCCCAGCAAGACACTGGGGAGACTGTGAATAAGGTCACAGCTCCTTGGGAGACAGCAGAGGGGCTTACTTGTGAGCAGCTGAGAGGAACAATTACAGAACCTGCCACAAGAGGTCAGGGTAATTTTTCTTTTTTTTAATTTTAAAGATGTGGGGTACAATTCAGGGTTAGGTATACAAATGCTCACTATACAGGTATCTTTGTTGATGAGGTGTGCCTCCCTCCAGTGGCAGTTTCCCATCACTGCCAATCCCTTGCTTATAGTATTATGACAATTGGTTAAGGTATGCTTATGAGTGAGAATCTGTGGTACTCAGTTTTCTGTTTCTGTGGTAGATCACTGAGTATGATAGACTCTAAATCCTTCCAAGTTGCTATAAAATCTATGTTTGTACTTTATGGCTAAATAATATTTCATTGTGTATAGGTACCACATTTTTTTAATCCAGTCCAGCTTTGATGGGCAGCATGATTGGTTCCATGTTTTTGCTATTGTGAATAGTGCTGCAATAAACATGTGCGAGCAGGTATCTTTTTTGTAGAATGATTTGAGTTCCTCCAGGTATATTTCCAAGAGGGAGATTGCTGGGTCATATAGAAGGTCACCTTCTAGTTCTTTTGGAAATCATCACACTTAATTTTTTTTTCTTTTTCTTGGTGTTTGAATGTGTATGTGAGAATTCAATCTGCATTCCCCTCATCTTTCTTTCTTTATTTTTTACTTTCTTACTTCTTTTTTTGTTTTTTGTTTAGGTGTGCATGTGAATGAGTGTTTATCTTTCGAATTTTTTTCTGTTTGTTTTTGTTCTTCTGTTTTTTTAGTTTAATGTGTGTGTGAATGTATATGTGAGGGTTTGATTTGAATTCCTTTTTTTCCTCTTCTCTTTTTTTCTTCTCCTTTCATTTTGTGTTAGGCGTGTGTGTGTGTGTGTGTGTGTGTGTGTGTGTGTGTTTACTTTTCCTGGTTTGTAAGTTTTGTTTTTGTTCCAGTTTGTTTCGGGATGTGTCTGTGTGTGTGTGATTATTTTTTGCTTTGGTTTCTGCTTTGGGTTTTCTGTGATTTTTTATTTTTTCTTTGTGCCTGTCTTATTTCATTCTTCTTTTCTCTGTTCTCCTCATTGCTGTTGCTGTATCTTGGGCCCAGGGGGTACACACACACACCCATTGCATTGTCATATAGAGTGGTGGTGGGGAGTGGGTCTCAGGGAACCCATACCACAATCAGTGAACATTGTGGCTTCTAAGTTTCTGAATCCTAACTCTCCATCCTCCACCTTATCCACCTCTCTCAAAACTACAAGAGAGAACAAAGCTTCCCACTCACAGCCCTGCTTCAAAATAGAACAAATTCAGAGCTCTGAGGAGGGAAGAATAGGGGGCTGAGCAAACATCAGAGGTGAAAGCATCTTCCACTGCCACTGAATAAAGGAATTAAAGAGAAAAGAAAAAGATCTGTCACAAATGAGGAAAAAATCAATGGAAGTACACAGGTAATTCCCAGTGTAACAGAGAAAACATCCGAAAAATTAGACCTTTGAACCCAAACAATGGAAGTCACCGATGACAGGTCACAGAATACAACAGAGATTAGGAAATGAATGAAAAGAATGAATAAGACTCAAGAAGGATAAGATGCAACCCAAAAGAACTTGTAAAACAGATTTTGATCATAAAATTTTTATCCAGGAAATAAATAACAAGATGACAAGCATGGAAAGCAGAATTAATCAAGCAGAAGAAAGAATCTCAGACCTTGAAGACCAAAACATGGAATTGCCTAATATGTAAAAAACATAGAAAGAAAACTCAGAAAGAACAAAACCTCCAAGAGATGTGATTATATCAAGAGGCTGAACCTTCATGTGATTGTTATCCTAGAAGAAGACAGAGAAAGGGAAAACACCTTGGAGAAAGTATTCCAGGAGATTATTCAAGAAAACTTTCCCCATCTCACCACAGAAGTGACCAGCCAAATACAAGAGATACAGAGAAACCCCTGCAAGACATCAAATGAGAAGACCAACCTCTAGACATATAGTAATTCACCCATACAAAGTAGATACAAAACAAAAAATCCTAAAGGCATCAAGGGGGAAAGGTCAGACTATCTACCAGGAAAAACCAATCAGATTACCAGCAGACCTACCAGCAGAAACATTGCAAGCTAGGAGGGACTGGAGTCCAACATTCAAAATCCTCAAAGACATACAATTTCAACCAAGAATTTCCCACCCAGTCAAGTTCAGCTTCGTCAGCGATGGAGAATTAAAATCATTCCCAGACATCCAATCCCTGAGAGATTATGCAGCTTCCAGATCAGCTCTACAGGAGATACTAAAAAAGATATTAAGTAAAGAGGAAAAAAAAAAAAAGACCACAGATCCTCAAAAGAATGGCAGAGCACATAATCAACAGAGAATACATTGCGACTGCAAACTTGGAAACACACACATACATCAACCTAAAATTTAAAAGAAAGCAAACAAACAAAGAAAACACTTTATAAGAACCTCATGACAGGGTTAAACAATCACATTTCCATTATCTGCCTGAATGTGAATGGACTGAATGCACCACTGAAAAGACACAGAATGGCAAACTGGATAAAAAACCATGACCCAATAATTTGCTGCATCAAGGAACCTCATCCCTCCACAAAAGATACACCCAGACTCAAAGTTGGAGGATGGAAAATACATTTCCAGGCAAACGAATCACAAAAGAAGGCAGGAGTCACGATCTTAATATCAGAAAAGGCAACCTTTAAGCCAGATGTCCTCAAACTTTTAAAACAGAAGGCCAGTTCACTGTCCCTCAGACCGTTGGAGGGATGGACTATAGTTTAAAAAAAAAACTATGAACAAATTCCTTTTTTTTTTAAACTATAGTCCGCCCCTCCAATGGTCTGAGGGACAGTGAACTGACCCCCTGTTTTAAAAGTTTGAGGACCCCTGCTTTAAGCTATCAGAAATTGCAAAAGATACAGAGGGACACTACATAATCATAGAAGATTCAATCCATCAACAAGAAATATCCATCCTAAACATATATTCACCCAAAACAGGAGCACCAGTGTTTATAAATCAACTACTAAGTAAACCTAAAATAGATATTGACCCTAACATATTATAGCTGGAGACTTAAATACTCTACTGACAACAATAGCTAGATTATTGAGGCAAAAAATCCAACAAACAGATATGGAACCTCACCTTGACACTTGACCAAATTAATTAAATAGATACCTACAGAACACTTCACCCAACAAGCACAGAATATACGTTCTACTCATCACCACATGGGCCATACTCCAAAATTCGTCACATTCTCAGCCATAAGTCAAGCATAAATGAATTTTGTAAGAACAAAATACTGACATGCACCTTCTCAGACCACAGTGGAATAAAAATGAATATTAACACCAACAAAATTACCCCAAAGTCCACAAAAACATGAACATTAAATAGCATGATGCTGAACAACTACTGAGACAAAACAGAAATCAAAAAAGAAATGGAATACTGAGTGATCTAACACAGAAAACAAAGAAATGAGTATCACATGTTCTCAGTCATAAGTGGATCTTGAACAATTATTGTAATACTATAAGAAAAGGATCAGAAATAGTGAGAATCTGCCAGGGGAAGGGGGGCACACCTCATCTTTAGAGTGCCTGCATAATGAACATTTGTATACTTAACACTGAATTGTACTTCATATCTTTGAAATAAAAAATTTAAAATAAAAAATGAAAATAATTTTTAAAAATTGAAAGATTCCTGGAAACAAATGAAAATGAACAAGCATCTTACCAAAACATCTGGGATGTCATGAAATAAGTTTTAAGAGAGGAATTTATATCTCTACGATCACACATGAGGAAAATGGAAAGATCATAAGTTAACAGCATAACAAACCACCTGAGAAAACCAGAAAGACAAGACTTCCAGAACCCTAACTTTAGTAGAAGAATCTAGATCACCAAAGTAAAAGCCCAAATCTGCACATAGAAGACAAAAATAGCATAGAAAAAAAAATCAGCAAAACAAAAACCTGGTTCTTTGAAAGAATAAACAAGCTTGATTGACACCTAGCCAGAATGACGAAGAAAAAGAGAGAAAAATCCCAAATAAACATAATCAGAAATGCAGAAGATCAAATCACAACCAACCCCAAAGAAATTCAAAAGATTATCAGAGATTACTATGCAC
The DNA here is from genome assembly GCF_000164805.1 of Carlito syrichta. Lineage (NCBI taxonomy): Eukaryota > Metazoa > Chordata > Mammalia > Primates > Tarsiidae > Carlito > Carlito syrichta. Next base: position 3,497 of record NW_007231153.1, on the reverse strand, counting down.
ACCTGTATGAAAACAAACATGATAACCTAAATGAAATGGAGGACTTTCTGACATCACACAACCTCCCCAGGTTGAAACAAGAAGACAATGAGATACTAAATAGACCAATAACAATCAAGGAGATAGACTCTATCATAAGAAAACTACCTAAAAAAAAAATCCTGGACCAGATGGCTTTCCAGCAGAATTCTACAAAACATACAAGGAGGAGTTGATATCAATCCTACTGAAAGTATTCCAGGTAATTGAGAAAGAATTCTCCCCAAATCATTTTATGAAGCTAACATCACACTGATACCCAAATCGGGTAAAGAGCCAACAAAAAAAGAGAACTACAGGTCAATATACCTAATGAACATAGTTGCAAAAATTCTCCACATGATTCTAGCACATCAGATCTAACAACACATTTCAAAAATCATCCACCATGACCAAGTATACTTAATCCTCAGGTTGCAGGGCTGGTTCAACACCTGCAAGACCATAAATGTAATTAAATACACCAACAGATGTAAAAATAAGACCCACATAATTATATCATTAGACACGGAAAAAGTTTTTGATAAAGCAGGAGGTATCACACTTCCAGACTTCAAACTTTACTATAAGACTATCATAATCAAAACAGCTTGGGGTTGGTACAAGAACATATAGACCAATGGAACAGGATAGAGATTTCGGAAGCAAAGTCTCAATTTCTCAACTAATTCATCTTTGAAAAAGCCTCCAATAACAATCATTGGGGAGAGGAGAATATTCAGTAAATGTTGCTGGGAAAACTGGCTGATCACACACAGAAGATTGAAACAAGACCACTATCTATCACCATACACAAAAATTAACTCTAAATGGATCAAATACCTAAACATAAAATCTTAAACTATAATAATCTTAGAAAATGCAGGAAATTGGAGTAAGAAATCAATTCTTGATCAAAACCCCAGATATCTGTACCATAAGAGATAAAATAGACAAATAGAAAAGATAGATAAAAAATAGATAAAATAGAAAAGCTTCTGCAAAGCAAAAGAAACCATCAAGAGAGTGGTGAGACAACCCACAGAATGGGAAAAAAATTGTTGCCAACTATATATCTGATAAAGGCATAGCATCCAGGACCTACAAGAAACTCAAATGTTCCTAAAGGAAAATACCAAGCAGCCCTATTAAAAAGTGGGCAAAAGACATGAATAGACACTTCTTTTATACAAGGGCACCCAATAGACACATGAAAAAGTGCTCAGTCTCACTCATCATCAGAGAAATACAAATAAAAACCAAATTGAGATACCATCTAACCCCAGAAAGAATGGCTATCATTGTTAAAACAAACAACAGATGCTGGTGCAGTTGCAGAGAAAAGGGAACACTTCTACACTACTGGTGAGAATGCAAACTCGTTCAACCTCTATGGAAAACAATGTGGTGATTTCTAAAAGAACTAGACCTTGACTTTCAATATTATCCAGCAGTCTCGCTACTGGGAATATACCTGTAGAAATTCAAATCATTCAAAAAAAAAAGATATCTGCACACACATGTTTATTGCAACACGATTCAAAATAGCAAATACATGGAACTAACCATGCTGTCCTTTGGACTGGTTTTAAAAAATAGTACATATATACAACAGAATTTATACAGACATAAGGAAGTACAAACATGGACTTTGCAATAACTTGGATGGATTTAGAGTCTGTAATACTGAGTGACCTAGCAAAGAAACAAAGAACTGAGTGCTATATATTCTCACTCAAAAGCAGACCCTGAACGTTTAGCATAATACTATAAGAAGGGAATTGGTAGTATCTTGCTGGGGTGAGGAAGGGCACTTAGCATTAATAACGGTACCTGATCTCAAACCAGGCAAAGTGGGGAACAAAGGGAGGCCCAAACTTTACCTATGTGATGTCCACTTGTATATCCAATCCTGGATTGTACCCCACATCTTAAAAAATGTGTGTGTGTGTGTGTGTGTGTGTGTGTGTGTGTGTGTGTGTGTGTGTGTGTGTCTGAACAGAGTAAAACAAAAAGACTCACATTGCATGGGAGATTGTCATATTCTTATTTATGTTGTTTTCAGCTGTCACATAACATTTTGAAAATTTGAACATGCATTGGCATCAGAGTGAATATTGAAGGACAATGGCGCCAGTGAGACTCAATACCCTTTGAGGCCAAGAGATTTATTAGAGCAGTGGCTACAGAGAGAGGGAAGGAGGTCTGTAACCGCCTGGTGGGAAAGGGGAGTGAGAGAGTGAGGGCGAGAGAGAGGTCTGTATTTATCGGTTTGGGAGGGGGGGGCCTGTGCTCTCTGAGCCTGGTCGTGCCAGCCAGAGCCACCTTAGGGTCTTTATTGGAGGGAGCTATGAGGTAGTATTCCTATAGGGAGATAATATTTGTGCATGGGTTCGTCCTTCTGGCTGTTCCCTGTGCCTTTCATCCCCACCTTTTCTGTTTATTTGGGAAAGGAGCGTCGTTATTCTTTCTGGTTGCTTCCTGCTGGATTTGGGCGTTGTGGGGTGAGGTGGGGGAAGGGCACAGAACCAGCCAGAACAAGGCCCAGAGATAAGCACTGAAGATGAAGATTTCTGAAGGCGAGAGTTCTATAAAGTCCCTTGTAGATGTAGAATGGCGACTTGTTCCGGCCACTCCTCCAGCAGGCACGAGGGCGGTAGCAGCCAGCTGTCTTGAAGTACTGTGGAGGTAGATAGAGAACCTGGAAGAGAACATATCTAAAAGAAAAGTTAAGTGATATTTAGGGACGAGGTGTTGACTCCTCTACTGGGACAGGTTGATAACTATTGAGTAATAGGAGGTTAAGGTTTTGATTTGAGAGTCCAATTAAGCGTTGTTGGAGAAATTTAAAGATACACGGGGCTATTAAACAAAAAACACAAATTAAAATGACAGGGCCTAGGAGTGGAGCCAGCCAGGTGACAAAAGGGTGTTGCAACCAGGTGAAGGGAGAAGAGTCTAGCTCTTGGCGGCGCTGTTTTAATTTATCACTTAGATGGTTGAGAATGTTTAGATTTTCTTTTACTAGGCCAGTCTCATTAATGTAATAACAGCATTCCTCCCCGAGAAAGAGGCAAGTGCCTCACTTGTTGGCCGTTAGAAGATCTAAGGATCGCCTATTTTGTAAAGTGACCTGGGCTAGCGAGGTGATTTAGCATTGTAAGGAGGTTAGGGATGTTGCTGAGGCCTCTAATGCAAGTTGTAGTTTATTTGCTAGGTCTTGGGAGGAGGTAATGCTGTATGCTAGAGCCCCACTGCCTAGGCCTGCTGTTGCCAGAGCAGAGGCAAGAGAGAGACTCCTGCAATTACAGGAAGAAAAACTGCCCGTTTTGGTGGGGGTGGGGTGACACTATCAGTGTTGTAGGTTTGTTTATTGTGTATTTTGTTGCAAATTTCCCTTGTGTGTATAGGGTCAACTGAGGTACCAGGGTGACCAGGACACATGATGACTTAAAGGTTTTAGTAAGGGTGCCATTGCT
>NW_007231152.1:0-9782 GCF_000164805.1 Carlito syrichta | reverse complement strand
TCTCATGTAGAGTGTAGATCATTTGTAGTGCACTGCTCTACAGAGTATGTCATTTGTAGCGCATTTACACACACACACAGAAGACATATAGAGTCTTTTTGTGTTTATAACATTAATATGCATGATTTTATACTTGGAAAGAATTATTAAAATTTAAAGTACAATTTTTAAATGCAGTGTATTTTAAATTAATTCTTTTATTCCTCCCTTTCTCATCTTCTTCCTCTTCCTTCCCCTCCCCACCTCTGCTTTATACTTGACAACCCACAAAGCCTTAGGGTAAAGGGAGAAATAATTATTTTTGACCATACAAATGCACACTGTGCATGAGTGAAATCACCACAGGAACAGGTAGCAAAAAGGAATCTTCTTCCTGGAAAAAATCAAGTGCTAGTCAATGAAGAAAACCATTGGCGTTATCGGGTCCCAGGTAAAGGATCCATGAGACAGCAGCAGAAATGACCAGTGGTTATTTTTTAAATAAGTAGATCTAAATTTTCTATTTTTTATTGAATCATATCCTTTCCTCAGACATTTTCTGCAATAGGAAATGTTTCATTACTTTATGTTGATTGACCACCCACTGCTAATCACTGCTTCAATTTGATCAATATGACCTAAAACATACCACATCACAACACCACCTCAATTCAGCTACTGAATTCTGGTAGTTGCTGTAAATAGATACTAATATGTGTGACTATGTGATCACTATTTTGCTAATTTCTTACTAGTTAAAATAGCACACTAAAAAGCTTTTATAATGCATCTAATACATTTTACTCTGTTTAAGTTAAACTTGATAATTTCCAGTTCAATGGATTAAGCAAAAGAAATGACTTCAAACAGCTCCCTTTAATCCTCACCTCCTGCTTAAAAAATTGCTGAATATACATAATTTATACAGATTGCGCTTGTGTAAATGAACTAGAAGCCCGTATACATGCAGCCCATTCTTGTCTGGGGTTGTTTATTGTGTTCTAGCAAGGTTTTAGCACATGCAAAACATTATCAACTCTTACTTGGCTTCAATATAGAACCACCTTGAGGACAGAGGAGAGAATAAGAATGTCAGGCATGAGTAGACATGCTTTGATAAATAACTTATGATTTTCATTCCTGTTAGTGCTGCTTAGTGCTCTGCCCTGTTTGCATCCCTGTGGTTACATGCTGCCCAGATAAAGGACTATCATTTAAGGCCTGTTTATTCCTTTAGTTATGCATTGCTGTTCTAAGACAAGTTTCTTGGTGGGCATAATGAAGCATTGGATGGGGATCTCCAAAATTTTATTCTAGCTGATAATTCTCCTAGTCTAGCAAACTAAGTTTTCCTGGAGTAGATTCCACAGGAACTGTCTCAATGCTCCATATTGATGTGACATTTAAAATAAATATTTATTTTCTTCTCTCATTCCTCACTATCATTTTCCTTTATTCAAAAAAGAATAGAAAGAAGAACAGAAACTAAAACTAAAACAAGCTTAAGCATCCGATTCATTACACAATGCAGCTGAATGTTATAATGAGAATGGAGAGGCCTACATAAATGGACTATATACCATAGTTCTTTATTAGATGTTGACAATTCATGAAGAAGAAATTACAGAAACCACAAACCACATTCTAACAATTTCAAAATAAAATGTCAAAGTCCAATCAACAACGACTTTTTCCTTTAACAGAAAGCAAGACTGTTTTACTGATTGAAGGTGGACATTACAACATCTGCACATGTATCAATTAAAAAGAGTTTGAGCTGTAAAAGGAAAACTTCATTTTTAAACATCTACTTAAATTCATTTATTGAACTTATAAAGAAATTCAAGGAGCAGAACCACAAATATAATGTGTATAAACAGCTAAATTTCAGGTAACAATGTATCTAGAACCATTTAAATGTATATAGTCATGTTTTTAGAATCACTATTCTAGCCTATTAACCAACAAAAATTATTTGTAATTCATCCTTTTCCTGTTTTATGTAAAAAACTGGTAATTGTCCTATTCTTTTGGACCTAAAAGCTGAGATCAGAAATAGATGGGTTGTTCTGAAGGGCTCAAGTAAAGTCTAGAATATTTACTAAAGAATGACTGTATATCAGGTTCTTATTTGCTATCTGTTAAGCATTTCTGTAATAGGAAAGAACAACTTTCTAGAATTTTGCTCTGGGTAGAATGCTTAAAGTTTTTTTCCCAAAAAATCTGTATAAAAATTAACCACAATGATTAAAGTATGCACACACAAAGAAGAAAAAAATAAGCCCCAACCTCCAAAACAGATATTGGAAAATAGTGATTATTTAGTGCTGAACTTTCAACTCTAGGAGGAGGTGGTACTACACACAACTAAGAGAAGCATAAAACCAATGAAGAGTAAAGAACAGATAACTCTTATGAAGAGTCTCCAGTCCTTTCAAACTAGAAGACTAAAGGAAAGAAGGAACAAAAGAACATTGTATAAACTTAAAAGGGGAGACAAGTCCGACTCAGTGGTTCAGTCTGTAATTCTGCACTTTGGGAAGCTGAGGTGAGTAGATTGCCTGAGCCCCTTGGTTTGAGACCCACCTGGGCAACTTGGTGAGACCTCACCCCTACAATAAAAAAAAAAAATTAGCCAGGTGTGGTAATACACGCCTGTAGTTCCAACTATTTGTAAGGCTGAGGCAGAAGGATCACCGGAGCCCTGGCCACTGCACTCCAGTCTGGGTGACAGAGTGAGACTCCAACTCAAAGAAAAAAAAAGAGGGGAGAGACAGAGTAGAAGGAGGGCAGGATATAGACTCAGGAGATCAGGACGTAGGTCCTGATTCTGCCACTTATCAACTGTGTTTCCAGAACTGTCATGTGCAGTGGTCAGTACACTAACAAAGGTGTCCAGCCAAGGGTGTGTGGAGGCTGAGCTCCATCCTGCCTCCAGTTTGCCAAGTTGTGCCCTGGAGAGGCATCAGTTTGGAGAAGGGGCATCTTTTCATAATTCACACAAAGGCACCATGGGGTCTAGCTGTGGCTCTTTATAGGAATCAATGAACATATGAGGAGCCACAGTTTTCCCATCTGTAAAATGGAGATAGTAATATCTAATTTCCTGTTCCTAAAGTTATCATGTGGCTGAAAATAATGTGTACAAGCCTTTTGCAAAGTACCATACAAGCACCATTGTTTGTGTTGAACATAAAAAGAGAGGAAGAATGGAACTGCCTACGGACTCTAGGAGAGAAGGAATAACAAATGATGTTTTTCTTTCACCTTCCTTCATTACAATTTCACATGCAATTGTATAGGGTAACTGATCAAATATTTTATTCATTTATCTCAGGCTTCCATCATGGAAGTGAAGAAGAAGAAGAAGGAGAAGAAGGAGAAGGAGAAGGAGAAGGAGAAGGAGAAGGAGGAGGAGAAGAGAAGGAGAAGAAGAAGAAGAAGAAGAAGGAGGAGAAGAAGAAGAAGAAGAAGAAGAAGAAGAAGAAGAAGAAGAAGAAGAAGAAGAACTACTAACTCTTATGACTTAGAAAACTATAAGCCAGATGTTCAGGTTATTACCTAATATATGCAATCTACCAAGTCATTCACTCTTTTGTTCTTCTGTAAAACTCAACTACATTTGCTGTCAGTACTAGTGTTCAGCAGTCTCTTGTCAAAAAGAATTTATCAGAGATGAGCAGATTGTGTTACTTAGGTTGTTCCCAAGACCTACATTTACTGTTGGTCTCCTAGGTTTTCATTTGAGAGTACCAGGGAATATTTCCAGTCTCTTAGGTTTTTCATGTGAGAGTACCAGGGAATATTTAATGGATATTTAAGTGTCTAGCTATATAAAAAAGAAACTGGAATAAATGAGATCAAGAAAAGAGAAGAACTGCATATAGTTTGCATGCATTTGATAAGAGTAGCTGGAGCAACCCAGTGCTTTCTGTTTCCATTCTTCAGAGTCAAAAGAGTGTAGGCTCCCACATAGTACCAAAGCTTGACAGAAAAACAGCCAGCTGATAGGAAGTTTTTAAGCCTCTTTTTGAAAAGATGATTCCACAATTAAGTATGATATTAAAGGAAGATATCAAGAATTAAAAGAAAAAATATATTAGCTACTTCTGAGATTCCTGGGACCATTGCTCCTTCCTAGGAGACTGTGCCTTGTTTAGGCAGACGCTGGGAAGAAGATTTCTCTGTCATAACACAAAGTGATACCATTAGGTTTCTTAAAAGGATCCTTCCTAGAAAAAGGACATATTTTTAAAATAACAGATACTTCTTGGACAGTTTATGTGGCAGAATAAATATTCTGAAATTAACCTTTACAGGTAAGTAAAGAGTTGAAGACTCAGAAAACTGCCTTTGTGGAGGAGTTATATTTTATTTTATTTTATGTTAGTTGTGGGGTATATACATGTGAGGACTTGCTACACAAGTAAATTGCATGCAGGTGAAGCTTGGGCTTCTAGTGGGCTCTTTTTCCCTGCCCCACTGATAGTGCACCTGGTACCCAGTGTGGTGCTGTATGCTCCTTATCCATCCTCCCCAACTACATCCTTTCACAGTATCCAGCATCTGTTGTTCCCATCTGGGTGAGTTTTGAGGTATGTTTTAGCAAGCAAACTATGGCATTTTCCTAGAGACTGGAGGGTGCATTGCCAGTGGGAGGGCCAGTGCAGATTTTGTTTTGTTTTGTTTTGCAGACTTGGAGGGAGAAGTTAGTGCATTTGCTCTCTCTGGGGCTCTTATTGGACACACATTTGTATACCCATTTAGACAATATAATTTAACTCATTTTGTAAAAAGCTGCAAAGTCACCAAGAAAAGGGGAATGATGTGGGGAAATGTTCAAATCACCAAGAGAATTTTATGTAATATTTGATCTATGTCTCTGTATGGTCACTATTCTCCCTAGCTGGATTGTTTAGTCATTCCTACAAAAGGTCCTTCAGTCTGCATCTGACCACAGAATGATTTTTATCCAAAAGGAACTGATGTCTTATATTTACTACAGCTGGAGCAAAGACTGGAAAAGTGACCTGATAGGAAATAATCTTAGGCATATTGACCTTGCATAAATAGATATGTGGAGCATGTATGTAAACATATGCATGCCTTGGTTTTAAAAGAACTTTTGATAAATGTACTATTTATTTCATATTCTTGACCATATCTCATATAGACCTTTCCAGCCATATCATTATTATCATAAATTAATGACCAAGAGCTACAAAATAGTCAAACTGTGAATAATTAGGAAGATGGTTTTCAACAGCATGGAATAACTTGAATTCATATTTTAGTAGCCAGGTTTGGGGAATCAAAAGGGTTTTTGTTTCTAGATTTTGCTTTATGAAATAACACACACACTTAAGTATAATAAGAACTCTCACTTACCAATGCTGGTGAAAGTGACACAAATCCCAGCAATTTCTCGTACTGCTCATAGGTGAAAAACTGCTAAATGAAACCAAATCCAGATATTTATAACAATTTCCTGCAACAAACTCTTTGACTCAAGTTTCTTTAGTAAATTATTATATTAACCAACATTAAAAAAAAAAAAAAACTATCTAACACAGTTTTTAATCCTGTCTCGGGTTGTTGCTATTGGATGTCACTTTAAAATTCACATTTTCAAACACGGTTATAATAACCTACAGAAGAGATAATGAAATCCTTTAGAGCAGTAAATGAATCATATAACTTCTATTTGCTATGATCATTTTCAGTTTCCCCAGACATCAGTAGAGTTCTTTTTTATGGTGGTGATTCAAAATTATAGGTGTAGAGACCTTAAATTTTGGGTCACTTCTGAGGCTTAGCTTGCATTTATATGATGGTATCTCACTACTGTTCCATGGAGTTTAAACACCAAATGATTAGGAAGACACCATGATACAATATGGAAGGACCCAATACGCCTATCTAATCTATCATCTGCCTTAAGGTAAGAGTGCCCTCTTATTCCTGAGTGAAGAAGGAGAGCTGCTTATTCCTTCCTTTAAAACCTGATAATGATGAAGAATAAGATGATGATGAAGATGTTGTTTCCTTCAGTAGATTATGTTTAATATAATTTTATCTATAAACAAATTTCAATGGAGGCAAATCTAATCATTGTTTCATATAATACATGTTTTTCTCCTCCTTTTATATTCTGCATTTTGAGCAATAAGTGCTTGAACATGATGATTTGCTCCTGGGTACACAGTCGGGTAGCTACAAATACCACTGACTATGGCACACTCTTAGGTGTTGCTAGGGTCCAATTCTCTAGACCCAGGAAATGGCATGAGTATTATGTGGTCCCAAACATTTTCTACTCTATTACTTTATAGTTCAGTAAAATGGAGCAAGGAAAAAAAAAAAAACAGATTTTAGGACCAAAAATACTCTGTTGTAAGAGAGAAGTGGTTCCTTGTAGACATAGCCCTAATGAGTGTTTTGGCAGCCCAAGAGTCATTATGCTACAGATACATTTTGATTTTTTTAAAGAACTTCTTTTGTGCCATGGTCCTTTAGATCAACTATGAACATGAACACTTCTAAAACAGGGGTTTATTTACTCATTCATTTAATACATATTTATTAGAGGCCTCATATTTTACTGGGGATACAGCAGTAAAGAGAAGCCCCTGCCCTTTTGATCTAACATTCTAGAGGATAGTGATAACTCTGAAACTATCCTGGTGTTAAGATAATACTTACTAGGGACTACCACTGTTTTGATGAGATATGCACTAGAAATCGTTAGCCCTGGAAAGAAAAGTATTATAGTGTTAAATCTTAAAGGTAATTTGTTTTCCTTTCTATGATCATCATCATTCCTTTGACAATCACCTTGCCAACATTTTGAAATGAACAGTCCTACAATTGAATCCTGGCTATGCTACTTAGTTGTGAAAGCATGGGCAACCCTTAGGTCATGACCCACATTTTGGAAATTTTGCTCCAGGTGGGGAGGCATACTGGGACTGGGTTTGGGGAAGTTCTGGGAGATGATGGACCTCACATAAGACCTCACTCTGACATTAGCTTCCAGTGGGAAGGTGCATTTGTTTCTTGGTTGTTTGTTTATTTCTGGTTTTCTGTCATGAGGGATTAAAGATCAAACTGGGATTCCAAAGTAGAAATCTGGAGACATGGACTCAGCCCTAAAGTACTAAATTCAAAAGTAATTAATGATATATCATCACATATTCTGACAAGCGAATCATGCTTCAAGCTAAAGAAAAAAGCTTATTTTAATTTCTACCTTTGCAACCAAAATCTAATTTACTGAATATAAAATAAAACAATGTCTCAAGAAAAGCTAATATATATGTTATATTAAAATATATATATATATATATATATATATTTTTTTTTTTTTTTTTTGAGTTGAAGTCTCACTCTGTCACCCATACTAGAGTGCAGTGTCCGCTCCTGGCCACCGCAGCTTCGACCTGCTGGGCTCTGGCGATCCTTCCACCTCAGCCTTCCAAGTAGCCGGAATTACAGGTGCACACTACCACGCCCGGCTAATTTTTTGATTTATTGTAGAGATGAGGTCTCGCCTGCCCAGGCGGGTCTCGAACCTGTGGGCTCAGGCAATTCACTCATCTCAGCCTCCCAAAGGCACGGGATTACAGGCTGAGCCACCGAGCCCAGCTTAAAATATTTTAAAATCTATTTTAATAATAGTAAAATAATGGAAAGTCTTTGTTGCTATTTGAAACCACTGTTTACTAAAAATACTCATTTATTCATCCATCCATTAATTCAACGCATATTTATAGAATATCTCCTATGTCCGAGACTTAGAAGGCATTATACTAGAATATTCTTAAGAACAAATAGATTTGCTGTTATTTTAATTTCTACTTACATAATAATACTCCTTTATGACTTTCATATTTCCCAGCCACAGTATTAGTTAATACATAGAGGTGATAAAAGTATCCTATTATATATGATATGAGGTTACATTCTGTGAATAAAATTAGGAAGGTCAATATAAAGTTGCCTACCCAATGTCACATAAATGTGTGACTAAGGAGTTTTGAAAACATTCGTATTCAATCAAGGCTTTGGGAGCCTTGAATATAAAATCTGGAACCCAAATTAACTTTGCTATATATAACCTTTATGCAGGCATGTAAAAATTGGAAATCTGGCTGGGTTACTGGCCTTGCAATCCCTGGGGAGAGGTGTCACACTGAGGTAGGGAGGGGAGGTCAGTACACAGTTTGGCTGAACCAACCTTCCTTTCTTCCCTCTGCTTTCAATCCACACTCAACTAAACAATCTGTTAATTAACCTGACCTTCTGGATGCTCTGTTAAACTACTGGAAGCAGTGTGATTCATTTAACTCTTGTTTACAACAAGTGGGACTTGAGTAGTGCTCGGTCTAGGGCTAATTCTTCCTCATTACTGAGGCAAAACTCTTCAGAACACTATTCTTAATGCCTCATAAGTTTTGAGGCTTTCTAGTTTGACTTGTGGGAAGAGGCACTCTTCCCAGACCTGTTTGACTTCCAAGGACTGCTCCATCTAGTACTTTGGGCAGTCTTTTCCCAGGCCTTGGTATTTTCCTCACAGGCATGTCCTGGCCAATACTCAGCTGAACATTGCAGGGTTTCCTCTGCAGATCTCAGAAGTTCCCTCACTGTGCAGCTCAGTCCCCTGGTACTCTAAGCTGTGAACTCCAGCTGCCTTGCTCTCCTTGGCCTCTTGGCTCCATCTCAACCAGGGAGTCACTGGGCTCTGCCTGGATTTCTCATACCTGCCCAGGGGCCTGGAAACTCTCTCAAGGCAGTAAGCAAGGGGAGAGGACTTATCTCACGTGTTTCCCATCTCTCAGGTGTTACTATCTTCATTGTTTCATGTCCAGTGTCTTGAAAATGGTTGCTTTATTTATTTTGTTCATTTTTGTCATTGCTGTTTCAGGTTGGAGAGTAAATCCTGCTGCCCTATCTTGACCAGAAGTGGAAGTCTTGGCTCTCCAGATTCCCTGAAAAGTAGATATGGAAATTTTTTCTCTATATATAAATTTTATTTTGATTTCATTTTACATATGTTTCATTTATTCAACTATTATCAACTGAACATCTACTATGTATAGACACCATGATTGGTATAGGTATAGTGTAGTGAAAAAAAAAAAAGCGTTCACAATGTAGAATCTCTCTTGAGTTGCATTAGCATAAGACATATTTGAGAAATGAAACATGAAAAAATTGATATTTCTAGATCTATGAACCTGAAGACTGGTCCCTGGAACCTGGAATGTAGTGTCTCCCATTTCTGAAGGATCAGTTGGTCTCTTTCTGTGGTCTTCATTTTCTTCTGCTAACTGTAATACCAATTTTATCTAATTTGTGATAGGAGAAGTTTTATTTACTTAGCATCAGCAAGTTTTTATTTTAATGATGAATCTCATTTCAAATAATACAATATAGAAAAGTTTAAAATTGTTTATGATTATGGTAATAATTGCAACTGAAATGTCAGCACCAAGGAATACATACACAGTCTCTGAATATTTTTTCTGAAATAAACTTTGATGACATACTATGAAGAAGTGTATGATGTATGAAATCATTACAATCAGGTGATTGCTTTCCTCACAAATCCTAAGATAAATATCTGTAAAATGAATGTTTTTATAAACTGTGTTGAAAAACTAGTGTGATCCACCTGGCAAAGATACACTTAATTTCAAGTTATACTTAAAAAGCCAACATACTTATCATATTTTTCAATAATTTTAAGGTAAAATCTACTTGAAACTCTGTCTGGGTCACATACACCGTATCCAGTTGCCCAA
>NW_007231151.1:0-10118 GCF_000164805.1 Carlito syrichta | reverse complement strand
CTAACACTTCTATGTCTAATAGTAAAATTGACTCGAAGCCTGAAGCATGCTGGAAGGATGACCAAAGAGTCATTTTTCTCTCAAGAATGAAAGGTTGAGTTACCCTTCATTCTTTGATGAGTCTAACTAGCTAAAGTGCTGGTTGAGAGAAAATGGATTATTTAAAGCATTGTGGAGAGAAAATGTTTTAATAATGATCAATTATGGTTTTGTGACTAGCTGCAGTAACAGACTTCATTAATTAACTTTTCTTTCTTTCTATTATGTATATTTATGCATGTTAACCTACTTAAAATTTCCTTTTCTATCATTTTGCTTGTTAAATCACATGTATAATAAATGTATTATTTACTCTTTAGTTTATGAGTTTCAAGGTAGGATTGTTATTGAACCAAAAAGGAAATTGACATTAGTCAAAGACACATTCACAATGAATGGCACAAGGTCCTCCTTTGGGAGAGAAGTACTTTTTCACTTGCATAAAGAATTATCATTATGTGTGGAATTGTGTTGTTTATTTTTTATTGTTTGGTAATATTTATGTACATTGAATAACCAAAGGAGATGATTCCATTTGTATTGAGAATTCACATTCAGCATGCATTCCAACATTCTTCCAGTTTACCTCCCTATACTCAGGCTGAGAAGCTAAAAGCCACTTCTCCAAGAATCTCTTGCAGCTATAGTTCAGAATATGGAATTAAATTCTATTAATGGTATGCACTTGCAAATATTTGGAAAGGTGAAAGTTTAAAAGGACAATTTAGCTACTGTTTTCACTGTTGTTCTTATGAAGCAAGGTCGTAAAGATGCTAGTTGTGTCTGTAGAAACATTGATTTCTGGCCCCTCATACGTATTGAGACACTCTTATAGTGGCAGCATTATCCAGATCACTGGACCACAGTTGTGGCAGTAGGTTCCTGAACTCAAGTTCCTATGATTGCCTCTTGATTCTCCACATTGATAATTATGGCATGTTAGTGTCTTTCCTGACAGGTCATTCAGCAGTCCTATTCTGGAAGTTATTTCTTTGCACTTCTAATAATTTTATAGTCATTAATTCCCCATATTAAATTTTTTTTTTGCTTAACTCCACTGGAGAAGGTATAGGTTGTTGTAGCTGAATCCCAATAAAATCCAGCCTGCAATTAGCAGAAGAAAAATCTACAACTTATATGCAAACAATATTTACTTTGAAAAATAACACTTACATGGTCTTCCAAGCTCTCTTTTTTCAAATCCGATATCCAATCCTACTCTAATAATTTTTAGCAGCAGCAAAACCATTATTCTAATCACCCAATTTAACATCCTAGCATCATCCTTACTATTTTATTTAATTCTCCCATCTAAATCACTCAAAATATCCCATTAAATCTTTCTTTGAAAACCTTTACTATTACTTCTCCAGTCCAAATCCTCTTCAATTCACATTATCATTTTTATTATCACCTTCTAACTGGTTGCTTTGTCTCCAATATTTCTACACCAATAAAAGAAAGACAAAAGTTGATGGAATCTCCTGGTTAAAGGCAGAAAATTTAATACTCATGTTTTCCTCCCATTGCTTTCTAAACCTCATGAAAATTAGAGTAAAGGAATTTTAAAGACACAAAAATCAAGAAAAAAACTGGATTTTTTTCTATTTTTCCGAGTTGGAGTCTTGCTCTGTTACCCAAGCTGGAGTGCAGTGGCATGCTCAGGGCTACCGCAGCCTCGACCTACTGGGCTCAGGTGATCCTTCTGCCTCAGTCTTCCAAGTAGCTGGGACTACAGGCATGCGCCACCACATCTGGCTAATTTTTTTGATTTATTGTAGAGATGTGGTCTCACAAGGTTGCCCAGGATGGTCTCGAACCTGTGGGCTCAGACACTCCTCTCACCTCAGTCTCCCAAAGTGCTAGGAATATAGGCGTGAGACACCATGGCAAGATACTGAATTTAAAAGCAATAGCAGCAAAATGTTCAAAGCTAGAACAAAAATAGAAGAGTGGTGAATGACATAGGAGAAATGACAAAGCTGAGGTTTTAGCCAGAAATAGGGAAGCCCAAAAGCAACCTACTTATTACTGCAGAACTCTCAAAATGTTCAGAATTTCACAGTACAAGGTTCATCTGGAAGTGAAAAGAAAGGTGGGGCCCAAAATGGGAAGATTGATTTAAAATACGGTTAAGAAAAAGTAAGGTATACAAATCCCTTCCATCACTCTTTGTAGTTGGCTATTGCCCTCCTTAACCTTCAAAAAGAAGACAAAAGTTTTATTTTAAGGGTGACAAGCTGGTTATTACTGACTAGGAATTTTCAGGTAATCCATACTACAGTTGGAAAGATTAAGACAATTTTTATCTTGAAAGTTGAGTCTCCCACTTTTGTTGGATCCAAGAATGTGGTCAGCCAGCCTTGCACACATGGACATGTGTGAAACATGATATCGAGTCATCTTTTTGCAGAATAAGAGAAAAGACCTAAAAAAAAAAGCACAACCAGGTTATCCTAAAGTGAAGACCCAAAGGATAAGCCTTGCCCATGAACTCAGACTTGTCTGAAATTTTGTATTTCTCCTTAAATGTGAATGGACTGCTAAGAAATTTAAGAAACACCACTGATGGGAAAGCAGGGGCCCAAGACAAACAAACAGAAAAGTGCTACAAGTTACAAAAATGACAGAGGGAAAAGAGGACTTCAAAACTATTTCCTTTTTTGAGTTGGAGTCTCATTCTGTTGCCCAGACTGGAGTGCAGTGTCTGCTCCCAGCCACCGTAGCCTCGACCTGCTGGGCTCCAGTGATCCTTCCGCCTCAGCCTTCCAAGTAGCTGGAATTACAGGCATGCGCTACCATGCCTGGCTGATTTTTTGATTTATTGTAGAGATGAGGTCTCACTGCCCAGGCAGGTCTCGAACCCGCGGGCTCAGGCAATTTACTCACCTCAACCTCCCAAAGGCGTGGGATTACAGGCTGAGCCACCAAGCCCGGCTAAAACTATTACTAAAATCTTCAGATGGGTAAGAAAAGATGTGACAGCTATAAAAGAATCAGATGGTGTAATCTAAAAAGGAAGTTTAAGAACAAATAAAGGCTTTTGGAAATTAAAAGCAAAAGAGCAGAAATGAAAAAAAAAAAGGAACAGTGGAAGGATCAAAGGTAAAGCCACAGGAATCTCCTAGAAAGCAGAGGAAAGCACCAAACATGTAAAATAGGCGTGAAAAATAAGAAAATTAAAGGAAAATTCCAAATAACAAGAAGACCCAAGGAGAAAGAAAATACCTGGAGGAAGTCATCAGCTACATAATTGCAACATTTTTTCCAGAACTAAAGTACATAAGATTCCAGCACAAATGGCCTACCAAGTGTCCACCCATCACAGCCTATGAAAATACACCCACATCACATAACATCTCTGTGAAAATTTAAAATAGCAGGACAAAGAGAAAGGCTTATGGAAGAAAAAAATATGGTTTCAAATAGCCACATTGAAAAGGATAGGAACACAGGAAGTGGGTGTCTGAAAAATCAGAATATAACAGTTTAAGCATGTTGTTTAGAAAGTAGGTAAAGCAAAAAGAATATGAATTTTAAAATATGAACATGTTTTCTCCCAAGAAGCAGAATCGAAAAAAGAGGTCTAGAAGACCACTGTTTTTCATAAGAAATCTTGCAGAATATTTGCCACTTTAAACTATGTTCATGCATAATTGTGAAGAAATTAAAAACTAAAATAGAAAAAAAAGGAGAGAAGGAGCCAAAACCAAAGTTTCTCTGCACATCATCCCGCACAATGCCTTTGTTAAAATAACACTTTTAGCATTTTGCTCCCTATTTTATAGCCTTCAATATCTCCCATTTAGAATTTGTATTTCTGATATGTAAAGTCTCCAAAGCATGATTTCATACCTCCTTTTCTTCAATCTAAAACCTTTGTTCTATTCAGAATGTTTTTCTTAGTACCCCTAAATATAAGAAGGTATTTCTTATTCTCTCAATGCAATATGGAGCAACTTCTCATTTTCTCTATTTTAATAACACCCAACACACACTATGATCTCTTTTCTTTGAATTATTCTTTATGTATATTCTAATGTGTTTTATATCACTCTATAATTCTCACGTGTTAGTTCTATTCATAACTGCTGAGTAGATGTATATTACCCCTCATGTGTCCAAATAGGATTTGAAACTATTTAAACTATACATCCCAAATCATTGTTCATGCATTAGGAATGCAAGAAGCTAATGAAGAGTGAGAAAATGTTCAGTTTAAACCTGTTGATTTTTTTTTTTGATAGTGTTTCACTCTGTCACCTATGCTGGAAGGCAGTGGCACAATCATGGCTTATCGCAGCCTCAACCTGGTTTCAGGCAATACTTTTGCCTCCACCTCCTGAGTAGCTGGGACTATAGGTGCACACCACCATTCCTGGAGCTCTATCTATCTATCTATCTATCTATCTATCTATTTTTTTTTGTAGAGACAAGATCTCATTATGTTGCCTAGACTAGTCTCAAACTCCTGGACTCAAGCAACCCTGCCACCTCAACCTTCCAAAGTGCTAGGATTACAGGCATGAGCCACTATGCCTGGCCAAACTTATTGATATTTTGAAAACATGATCGGCTTTTTCAGTTTTAAAGAAGAGTATGTTACCCCCAAGTTACTGATTTCTAGAGTAGTCTATCTGCGTGAAAGAGACAGTCTTTTTTTTTTTGAGTCAGAGTCTCACTTTGTCACCCATACTGGAGTGCAGTGGCATGCTCATGACCACCACAGCCTCGACCTTTCTGGGTTCAGGCAATCCTTCCATCTCAGCCTTTCCAAGTAGCTAGAACTACAGGCATACACCACCATGCCCAGCTAATTTGTTTTGTTTTTATTATTTATTGTAGAGATGAGGTCTTGCCAAGTTGCTCAGGCTAGTCTTGAGTTCATGGGCTCAGGCACTCCTCTCACCTAGGCCTCCCAAAGTGAAAGAGACATTCTTAAAGATATATAGGCACTCACATTTTATGGACTCTATAGGATTAAGAAATGAGGAACTAGTAGCTAATTGAAACTTCTGGAATCATGCTAGTCCATAATAATGAATCACAAAAATTCTGTGAATCTTATACGTGGATAATTTTTACATTTTCTGAATATTTTTTCCATTAGTAATAGAAATAATTTCAAGTGCCACAGCAAGTCATTTTTCTAGCTCAGAATGAAAGGAAATATATCCACTGTTATAAGTGAAACAGGCTAATATCCAATCAATGAAGTCTTACCAAAGTGTCTTCTGGAGGGCAACTTGCCAGGGTGAATAGTTTGCTCAGACTTGGTGACAATCTGGTATTTTTTCCTTTATTATTATTTTCCTTAGCCAAACCACAAACATGCAGGCTTAATCACATTTATAGTCTTAGCCAATAAACATATTCCTCCACTCACAACACAAATGCACACACACACACACACACACACACACACACACACACACAGACACACACTCACATAGAAGCTAAAATATCCTGTGATCTAAAATTATGTAACACTCTCACATTTTCTGTCATCTATAATTTGCCTCATTTAAATATGGTGGTAAAAATTAAGTCCTTGTATTGTTTTTTGAGTCAGAGTCTCATTCTGTTGCCCAAGCTGGAGTGCAGTGGCATGCTCATGGCCACCTCAGCCTCAACCTGCTGGGCTCAGGTGATCCTTTCATCTTAGTCTTCCAAGTAGCTGGAACTATAGGTGTGTGCCACCACGCCCATCGAATTTTTTGATTTATTGTAGAGATGAGGTATCACCAAATTGCCTAGGCTTGTCTCAATCTCCCGAACTCAGGCAATCCTCTCACTTCGGCCTCCCAAATTACTGGGATTACAGGCATGAGTCACCATGTCTAGCAGATCCTTGTATTTTAACTGGCAAAACTTCCAGTAAAACTCAGAGAGAATATTTTTCAAAAGGATGGTAGATTCTTAATCACCACTGAACTAGAACTCATAGATGTGAAGGAAGCATGGAAATATTCATAGCAGATTGGCTTAAGGTATAGCAAGATGAGGAAGATTACATGCCCAAACCACACACCTGGAAAGTTGAGTCTCTGTTCCATGCACTTACTTCAGAGATGCTGTTCCTCATAAGCCAGAGTCATCATGGAGTCCTTGGTCAGTCACGTAAACCTGAGAATCAGATTCTTTACTGAAAACATACATTTGATTATTTGAGAAATAATGACTATCATTTATTCTGTCCACTTCTGTTTACTAAGAAATTTTCTAAACAATGTGAATATTTTTATCTCTTCTAATTCTGATAACAAACCTGTGAAGTTACTATACTCCATATGAGGAAAATGATGCTCAAAAAAGTTTAGTCATCTCCATATAATCACACAGATAAAGTGTAGGAGTCAGGATTTCTACACAGCTCCCTTAAATCCCAACTCTATGTTAGGAGTACAGAGAGAAAAATGGGCTTAAAAAGAATTTTATCTTTAAAGCCACAAACAACTTTTGCAGTGGAATGTGCAGAATTATCATATCTATTTTACTAATAACACAAAGAGAATGTGATTTGTCCAATGACAATTGTTAACTGACTTTTAGTTAGAAATCATTGCATCAGAAAAACTTACCATAGTCGCTTGGTGGTCACTTAATTCAATATTCTCATTATAAGTAGATAAGACTCTAAGGCCCTCAAGGAGGGCATTTCCTTAAGGTTACACAAAGCTAGGACTGGCCTGAAACCTAGCTGACTCTCAGGCAAGACTCTCTCCTCTGCAGAGGGCAATGCATATCACACATGCTCTCTCTCTCTCTCACACACATGCACTCACATACAAATGTCTTCACACTCTGATAGTGCTAGTATTCAAGGACTTTGATTAATATGGAAATACTTCTTCTGAAGTCCAGAAGCAGCAATAGTATGCCCATTTCTCCTTCTAATTTTCCACTGTGCACAGTACAATGGAGACAATCTGACCAAGATTGACAGTGGCAGCACCCACTGCAATGACACGCACCTGTCAAGGGTGAGATCAGAAAAGAGCCCAACATATAAGCATTTGGGATTTTCCAATTCTAAATGGTGCTTCTAACATGTCACTGATGAAATCTACCCTCTCTCCCAGTCATTGGCCCCTCCCATCTCTCCCAATGCTATTACCACAGTATATCTTTCATTCTGAATTTCCAAAGCAAAAGATATGCATGATGCTTACAACATTTTTGCTGAGCCAAGTGGAAAAATAGAGAGTGGAGGTTAGAGATGGAGGAAGAAAAATGAAATTTTTTATTCATGCTAACAACAAAACCACTTACTGCTTTCCACCAATATCACACTATATTCACAGTCAATGCAGGAAACATGGAATTCACTACTTAATGGAGCAATCCCTGGGGTGAAACTCAGCAGTCACAACAGCCAAACAGCTCAAAAAAGTTAATTTTAAGGTGGGCAAAAATAAAAGTATGCTTATGTCAGCCAAAACTGCCTTAGTAGTGGAACATCAGACCTTAGAGAGTCAGAGAAATCATAGAGTCTGAGACCTGGATGAAATTTTAGATAACAACTCCAATATCCATTTTACCCACACAGGGAAACCAAGGCTGACAAAGGTTAAATGCTTGCTCCAAGATCACACAGTATCAGAGCCAGAAATAAAAATCACATTGTTTTTATTCCACTAGAACTGTTATGTGATAGTAAAAGAAACAGGAATGATGATGATCCATTACTCAGTCTTTTTATGTTGACATTTCTTTTGAAGAAAATCTCTCAAACAGCGTTTTCCCCTCTGCTCTCACACCATAACAATCATCAACATGAGATTTCTGTGACCAAATGTCGGGGTCCTCCCTACCACCAAACAGACACCAGCTGGAGCTCTCCAATTCCATTCCAACACTATCTACCTGGAGGTAGTGTCAGATCCCTCAGGGTGAGGACTCAGTCTCACAAGACTTCTCCCCACCTCCTCCCCAACTGCCCCCCTTTAGACACCAGTCGCAAATCTGGGCTTCCCGTAACTTCTAACTAACCAGCTTTAAGTTAGTTTTCCCATGACTGTCTCTTTGGGTTCAATTAATTTGCGAGAGTGACTCACAGAACTCAGGAAAATACTTATGTTTGCTGGTTTATTATAAAGGATATTGCAAAGAATATAAATGAACAGACACATAGGGCAAGGCATGGGAGAAAGTTTGCAAAGCTTCCATGCCCTCCCTGGGTACGCTACACTCCAGGAACCTTCACCGTGTTCTGCTACTCAGAAGCTCATGGAACCCAGTTCTCTTGGGGTTTATGGAAGCTTCCTGATGTAGCACTCCTCCCAGTGGACAGGGGGGGACTTATATTGAGTAGGGTTTTAAGACCCACAATTGCAAAGGCAGCAGATCAGAGTCCTGCTTTGAGGCAGATGAAAGGAGGGTTGGAGAAGGTGAAAAAGATTGTGTTTCTGAGGCCTGTCCCTGAGGCCTGACTTGCCCAGCATTGTAACAAAAGACTGTACCAAGGGCTATGCGAATTGTGAACCAGGAACTGTGAATGAAAACCATTATCTGTAACATAACACTACACACTAAAAAGGATGACTTCCATGACTCCTCCTGCAGTCTCTTACTGTGGATAAGAGACTCTCATAAACTAGGCAGGGTATCCCAATTATTTCCCAAGAGGTGAGACTCTTCATTTCCTAAGACCTTGAGATTGCAGGGACCAGAGGTAGATGCTATCAGTGAGGCACCTGAACAAGACTGGGAATTGATACAAATGTCAACAAGATCCATTGTCTTTCTGAAATTCTAGAAAAATTAGTGGTATCACAAAGTCCAACAAAGCTACTACCAGAAAATAAGATTAATACATTTTTACAGAATTCTTGTACTGATGTTTTGTTGCCAGGAACTGTACTAGGTACTTTCACATTGTTCACTTGTTTAAACTTTACAACAACCTTTGGGAGGTAGGAATAATAATTTCTATTACAGTGAGCACTTTTGTATTTTTAACAAAAAAATTCATCAGTATTCACAAAAATTATCACACAGTAAAAACTCCAGGTCCAAACTTTCTAAAAACAATTAATGTCAATCTTGTACAAACTCTTTAATGAATAGAGAAATAAAAGATACTCCATAACACATTTATAAACCTAGAATAATGTTGATACCAAAGCCTAATATTGATAGTGTCAGTTAAGAACAATACAAGCTGTCATAAACAAAGATGCAAAATTTCTAAACTAAATATTAGCAAAACAAATTCACCAATGTATGAAAAGATTGTAACTTAATGACAAAAATAAAATTTATCCCCAAGAAAAAGATAATTTTAATCTTAATCAAGGTTAGTTTAGGAATAGGAAAATAAAATAAAATTAAATCAATATATTAAAATTAATTAAAATAAATCTATTAAAAAGCATGTGCTTTTTTGTCATTATTTTCACTTTCTTTTTTCAGTTTAAAAAGTGTGGGATATTTCAGGTTTAAGTACATATGTGGTCATTGTGCAGGTAAAGTGTGGGTACCTTTACTGATGTTATGTGCCCCCACCAAGCAGTGTCTCAATATTGCCAATACCTTTCTTATGATAGTATGATAAATGTTCAGGATCTGCTTGTGGGTAAGTATATAGGTACTCAGATCTTTGTTTCTGTGATAAATCACTGAGTGTTATAGACTCTAATTCCATCCAGGTTGCCGTGAAGTTCATAATCTTGTTTTTCTTTATGGCTACATAATATACCATTGTGTAAATGTACCACGTTTTCTCTATCCAGTTCATTTTTGATGGGCAGCACTTTTGGTTCCACGTTTTTGCTATGGCGAATAATTTTGCAATAAACATACATGTGCAGATAGATCTTTTAGAAATCACCACACTGTTTTCCACAGAGGTTGTATTAGCTTACATTCCCACCAACAGTGTAGTAGTGTGCCCTTTTCCTTGCATCCTCTCCAGCATCTATTATTTTATGAGTTATTGATGATGGCCATCCTAATTGGAGTTAGGTGGTATCTCAGTGTGGTTTTAATTTGCATTTTTTTGATGATTAGGGAGGCTGAACATTTTTTTTAATGTATCTGTTGGTTGCTTATATGTCTTATTCTGAGAAGTGTCTGTT
>NW_007231150.1:0-5486 GCF_000164805.1 Carlito syrichta | reverse complement strand
TAGAGTCTATAATACTGAGTGACCTCACACAGAAACAAAGATCAGAATATCACATGTTCTCACTCATATAATGGACCTTGAACATCCAATGTAATACTATAAGAAAATGACTGACGGTACTGGGAAACTATGGGGGGGGAGGGGGATGGGATTAACAGTAGCAAATATCTGTCTGGGGCTGGGAAAACACCTCTTATCAACAGGGTGTCTGAATGAAACGTAATTGTACACCTAACCCTTAACTGTACCCCACAAAAGTATAATAAAAATACTGATTAATTATTAAAAAAAAGAATCATATCTGAATTCTTCAAAATGGTTATATAATGCATATGTTCCCTACTATAGTGCAATTTAGTTAGCATCTAACAATAATAAGTAAGATAAAAAGCAATACTGCTCAAAATAAATAAAATATCCAATCATTTTATGGTATAGACATTTAAACATATGTTATTCTAATAATTTTTGATAGATATATTTGTATTTTAAAGCTTTTTTTGTCTAATAAGAACTACAATCCTGTCAAATTTGTCAAGACCTCCTGGAAAATAGGTGTACAATTTTTCCTATGGTCTATATTTAACAGTCACAGCTGTATGACTCTTTTTGTTAATGTAAAAATTTAAATCTAGTTAATTAATTCCTTGGCACAATTTCTAGTGTAAATAGTTATGTACTAATAATACATGCTGAATTGTTTTCAAAAATATTATTCCAATTTGCTGTAATTTTGATATCATAAATTCATTAAAACTGCGCTATATAGCTGGGCTTGGTGGCTCAGCCTGTAATCCCACACTTTGGGAAGCTAAGGTGAGTGGATTGCCTAAACCCGTGGGTTTGAGACCCACCTGGGCAACTTGAGGAGACCTCATCTCTACAATAAATAAAAAATCAGCCGGGCATGGTGGCATGTGCCTGTAATTCTGGCTACTCGGAAGGCTGAGGTGGAAGGATCACTGGGGCCCAGTGGGTCAAGGCTGCAGTGACCGGGAGCAGCCACTGCACTCCAGTCTGGGTGACAGAGTGAGACTCCAACTCAAAAAAACCCCCTAAAAATTGCACCATATAAAATTAGATGTGATTTTTAAATAAAAAGGCAACATGTTGCACATTAAGGATATCACTGAGATCAACTATAGCCAACCCATACACACTTGAGAAGAACAATTTTGCCCATGACTTCCCAACCCAGTATTCATTGATATCACACTGGCACATTGATGCTGGCCACTGAGAGAGTATTTTCAACACAGTAAGAGGAAAATGCCACAAACCAAGTTTTCTATAAATGATTCTTCAGAGAACTGGGTTAGCAGCATGTTACTGGTTTGTTCCTTCGGATACCTGTTGATTATCAGTGATTACATTTCAAGATAAACAACAAAGGTATCTTTTATTGAAGAATGACAAGTGCAAGCACACCATTTAGGAATTCTCTCTTCTGGGTAAGAATTTGATTCTTTCTACTTAGTTATTTCAACCATGTTCCATATTATGAGCTGAAGAGACAGTGAATCAACAGCATGTATTAGGGAATGTAATGGCTAGAAATAAAGAAAAAATATATTACATGAACGTGAAACAGAGTATGAAGTCACAGAGGTACCAATCATGGGGAATGTTGCCCCATGTCTTTGGGGAGAGAAAAGATAGAAGAGGGCAGTCAAGGTAAGTCAATAGCAGGAAGTAGGAAAGGAGCCACAGTTTAGTGGAAGAAGAGCGATCCTCAGATACCCCAGATACTTTTCTGCACTTGATCCATTTTTACTCCCTTCAGTAGTTTCAGCAGGCATTTCCCAGATTTTCTTGCAGAGCCACCTGGAATCACCATACTTATTTCTAATGCTCTGCCACTCTGAATAGCACATTGTACTCTCCTGTTACCTCCTGGCTGCATCTTGGAGTCTTCTCTGACTGTGCCAAATATTGAATAGCAGAATCCTGAGGACCACCAGCATCGAGCTAGTTACACCTATGAGAACAAGATTCCCTGCTGTGTAATTCTGGGGCTGTGAGTCTGGGGATGGTGGACAAAGAGGTCACAGAGATCAGGGAGGATCAAAATCCCCCAGGATCCCTGTATGTCCACCCAAGTCACCCACCTATGCTCGACATGACCTGACTCTCCGCATCCAGCCCCATAACTGAGAGCACCTCCTCATTCACTAGTCTTGCACTCTGACTTATTGTATGGTGATCTCAGTTGCTCCTGTGATCCCAAAGGCAAGGGTGTTGTTGAGGAGCTCTAGAGACCTGAGCCCTTCCTCTGGGCTCTGTGCTCTTGTATTCCCACTTCTCACTATAGAACTCAGGTGTAGACTTTAATAAAGTCTCTGCTCTAGCAGGATTTTATCTGGTCTCTCCATGGGATCCTTCAGCTGAAGTCTGAATCTTAAGTCTGAATCATATTGGAACAAAATGTAGCTGAGCTTCAAGAGCTCAGAGTTGGTGAAAATAATTGAGTTTTTCTATTCTCTGTGTTCAGGCTGGGACACGAGACCACATAAGCTAATTTTACTGAAGTTGAGAATGTCTAGGTTTTCACCAGCTAAGAATCCAAGCTCCATGGATGAGTGGATGGTCTTCAGGGTCCCTGAAAATCAGGAGTGAAAAGAGATGAAAGTCTGGGGCTGCCTGTCCTTCAGCCACTTCAGCCAGTTTCTCTGGGGATTCTCTATTTATTATTTCATTCCTTCATAATTCAATCAGTTAGGAACACATACGATGGAACACACATGAACACATACATAGGCGCATAACATATGCAAACATATAACTTAAACATTGGTGTTGCCAGTAGTTCATAAAAACAATATTTACAATATTTATAAAGTTTGAATCTAGCAGAAAATACCCATAGCAAACATTAAAAACATACCGGATAAACAATGTTAGGCATATGGATGAATAGGTGTAAGTACAAATATATGTAGGTAGTTGTATATAAATTTATATTTAAACATAGTGTATATAATCATAGATATATATGTACATAGATTATAACTTTAGAGGTATTTACTCAATAGATATATACATACCTGCATACATTCACATTTCAAGTGAGAAAAACTCACATGCTGTTTGAAAATAAAGACGTTATGTTTCAATTTCCTTGTGGTTTATGCAAATATTATCAGTAAAGTAGAAGTGACGAACTTAAAATAATTGGAAGGGAGAGAATCTGAACTAAGTGAATGTGAAAAAAAAATCAAAATATCCAAATTAATACATAGGTTAAATGCTTTAGTATTATTTGTATTTAGTATCTGAGTGCAGTAGTGCCTGCCTATCATGCAGGTCCTCAGGTGACTGAGGTGGGTGGGTGCCTTGAGTTCAGGAGTATGAGTCCAGTGCAATCTACACACATTTCTGAGCAAACCTCTATTTTATTTTATTTTACTTTATTTTATTTTATTTTATTTTATTTTGAGTTGGAGTCTCACTCTGTCACCCAGACTGGAGCACAGTGGCTGCTCCCGGCCACCACAGCCTCGATCTTCTGGGCTCTGGCGATCCTTCTGCCTCAGCCTTCCAAGTAGCCAGAATTACAGGCACTCACTACCATGACCGGCTGATTTATTTATTTATTTATTTATTTATTGCAGAGATGAGGTCTCACCAAGTTGCCCAGGCGGGTCTCGAATTCGTGGGCTCAGGCAATCCACTCACCTCAGCCTCCCAAGGGCATGGGATTACAGGCTGAGCCTCTGAACCATTACAGATTTATTTTAAGATACTAACAATGAGTTGTTTTTATAGTGAATATATAAATCTAATGTAACCCAATGAAACTGGGAATATAATTAATTAATTAACCAATTAATTGATTAATTATGGAGTCTTTTAATTTAGGGTCTCATCTGGTTTCCTAGACTGGAGTGCAGTGGCATGATCATGGCTCACCACAGACTTGTCCTCCTGAGCTCAAATGATCCTTCTGCCTAAGCCTTTCAAGTAGCTGGGATTACAGGCATGTACCACCACATCAAAATAACTTTTTGAGTTTTTATAGAATTGTTGTCTAGCTCTGTTGCCAAGGCTCATCTTGAAATCATGGCTCCAGGAATTCTCCC
This sequence comes from Carlito syrichta, assembly GCF_000164805.1. Lineage (NCBI taxonomy): Eukaryota > Metazoa > Chordata > Mammalia > Primates > Tarsiidae > Carlito > Carlito syrichta. The sequence goes on along the minus strand of NW_007231150.1, from coordinate 1,407 downwards.
ACCTAAGCATCTGAAATGATGGGAAACACAGGCATGAGGCACTGTGCCCAGCCACGAGTAGAATTGCTTATTTTTAAAACATAGATGTATATATTGCTAAAAGAGCAGTGATAGACAATGCTGCATAGAAAAGACAGTAAAGAAATGAAACACACAGAAGACATGTTATGGATAATTTTCTAGTGTGCCCTGGGAGCAGGTGCATGCCCCCTCCTTAGTTTCATGTATGTCATGAATACAGAGGCCACCAGATGAGCACAGGAGGGGCCCTGCTGAGAAGTACTGCTCCACCCTCACAACAATCAGATTCCACTGAGGCTTGAACACCCTCCTGTCCTGTCCTGAGAGGCCTCAGGGACCCATTCTTGTGTAGGTGAGCGACTCCATCCTCATAGTCTCTTGGTAATGAGGAATAAGTGCTGCCATGCGGGGGTCCCGCCCCGCAAGGGTCGTGAGAATTCCTGAAGGAGAGACGGATAGGTGAAAGACGAAAACATTATACTCTGACACCTGCTTCCTGAATAGATGACAATTTAATGTTAGCTAAGGGAAAGCTTTTATACCATTTGTAAAGGGGCAAGACAAAGAAAATTCCTTCACGTACATATCCTCTACAAGTTATCACCATCTAGTGGTCTTAGCAATAAACAAGTCAAGAACCCTGTAAACATTCAGACAATGAGTCTTATTCATAAGGCCAAAGATGATAGTTTTAGTCCAAGTCCCAAATTACAGTCCTTGAACTATCTCCAGAAAGTTTAGCAGTTGTCTTCCTTCTGGGACTTTATGGCCTTCAGAGTTCTGTAATTGCTTTCTTGTCCAGGTGTTTTCGTTACTTTTCTCTTATCCTGCAGTGCTTGTTTCTAAAGAAAACTCAAAAGAAGCTTTTAGTAATGTTTTCCAGGCCCCCAAGGTTGCCTTTTGTCTTTAGCTAAGTTATTATAAAAGTGTTTGATTAGTATATTATGAGTTTAGTGAAAACCCACTCTATAAATGTTAATTTAGAGTTTTAATTATTGAATTAAGTAAAAACCTTAGCATTAATCTTTATCCTAAGTTAGTGAAAACAGTGTTACACATTACCTACATAACTTCTATATAAATGTTAGAACTTATAATGAATTCATAATGAACTTACTATAAACTTGTGCTTCTAAAAACCTTATGTTTAAACACTAAACTGCATAATCCTAAATCAAATAAGGAGTGAATATACTTATATCATTTTTTACTTAAGCAATATCTAGTAACTTATAACCAAGTGAAAGAAAGCATTCTTGATGTGCTTCAGAGTTTAACCCTTGCATATGTTAGAAAAGGCCAAACGGCATAGTGGGAAATGGAAAAATGAACCATCACATTTCCAGGTTAGCTGTGAGTACTTTGCATAAACACGCCATGTTCTTC
>NW_007231149.1:98601-172128 GCF_000164805.1 Carlito syrichta | reverse complement strand
GGTTACATGTGCCCTCAATCCCTAAAAAACTTCTGGGCGTCTTGATACGTGCTAAACAAGAATCAGGGTTTTTGAAGAATGAATCTGCGGAAATGGGGTCCTCATATACAGGAAAATACACGGCCTTTAGCTAAGAAAGAATACGGAATCTGGGTTACACGTGTTCTCTATCCCAAAAGAAATACATGGCCCCTTGCGGAGGGCTAAACAAGAATGAAGGATTGAAGTAGGAATGTGGGTAATACTCTTCATAAAAGGAAACTTCAAGGGCTCTTGCTTAGGAAAAATAAGGAATCTTTTTTACATGGTTCCACAATCAGATAAAGTACATGGAGTCTTGCATAGGGCTAAACAAGAATCAGAGTTTCAAAACAGGAATCTGGGGAAAGGGAGTCCTAATATACAGGACACTACACGGCCTCCAGCGAAGGAAGAATACAGAATCTGTGTTACACGAGTCCTCAATCCGAAGAAATTCTCAGGACGTCTTGCTACTGAACAAACAAGAATCAGGGATTCAAGCTCCCCACATGTTTTGGAGTTGTTTAGCCTGTGGATATTCGGAATCAATCAATTCAGGACTCCAGCAACATTCTGGTGCTCTTGATAGTTGTAAGCGGATATCTGGTACTACAAGTACGTTAGGTTCCTCGAGACAACTAAGGTCAGATTCTAGCACATAAAGGATCATATTGGCATATTTGGATGAATCTCTTTGTCTCAAGAAGAACCTTGTAATTCTCAGATTTCCATTTGTCCTCTTATTTTGAGAGGGGCCAAGGGTTTTGCAGTTGCCAAATATTTAGTAAGTATTTTTAAAGGAAATCAGGATTCACGGATTCCCCGTCCCTAGGAAACTTGTGGGAATCTGTCTTTTTGTATACAGAGTTTTAGAATACACATCGACAAGGAAAATCAAGGCATCTTGCTGAGAAAAAAAACAGAATCCGGGTTCTTGGAGTTCTCATTCGCAGAAGTCTACAGGGCCTCTTGATTAGGTTTAATAAGGAATCTGGGCTTCTAGGTCCCCATATTGTTAGGGTGTCTTGTACAAGGGAACCAGGAATCTTGGATTCCAAATGCCCAGAAAAGTTCTGGGGATATTCCAGTTGATATCCAAACAACATGAGTTCAACATCACAACGAAATATCTCGGTGTCTTGCTGAGAATGAAGCAGGAATCTGGGTAATGGGAGTCCTCATTTACAGGAAACTTCATGACTCTTGCGATGGATGTATAAGGAATCTGGGCTACATGGGTCCAAAATACTGAAAATCTACAATTTCATTTAGATACTCAGATCCTCTGACTCCAGATCCAGGACACAGGAAATTTTCTCGGATTTTTTGTATGTAAACCCTGACCTCAGTGTTACCTCATACTCCAGAAACTTCAGTGGCTCTGTTGTTCGTTATTTGGTCTTGGGTTTAAGTGTTCCATTTTTTAGGGGGTATTATTGGGAGGGAACCAGGTATCTTAGATTCCACGTCCCCAGACATATTCTTGTCATCTTTCTATGGGTATACCTGAGTCTGGACATCCAGGCCAACAGTAAACATCTCATCATTTTGCTTATAACGAAATAGGAATCTGGGTGACTGTGTCCGTTGAAAGTTTCTACACTCTTTACCTAAGAGGAATCAGGAAACTCGGCTTCCATGTAACTTGCAAACATCTGGGCATTTGCTAAATTATTCATGGCTTAAGGCGGTGCTCATACCTTGGAATCGACAGAGACTTTAGCAAATGCTAATCTGGAATCTGGGAGTCCTGGTACTCATATTATTCAGAGCAACGTCCTATATGCATACCACAAATCAGGCATTGCTGTTCCCCAGGAACGTGTTGCACCTCTTGATAGTTGTAACTGAGAATCTGGCCTACTGGTCCATTTGTTTCACAGGGTCCTGTAAGGCCAGATTCCACAATCCACGCAATCATCTGCCATTTGTTAATGTGATCACTGGCTTCAGGTTTACCTCATAGTCCAGAAACTACTGCTGGACATTCGTTTTCGCATTGAGAATGTGAGATTAGGGGTTCACACATATTTAGGATGTATACTTAAGGGGGATCCATCAATCTTCGATTTTAGGACCCTGGGAAACTTCTTGGTGTATGTGTATGGGTACATAAGAGTATGTACTTCTACATCACCAGAAAATGTCTGGGCGACTTCCTGATAATAAAAAAGGAACGTGGGTTATGGGAGGCCTCAATCCATTTCTACAGGGCACCATTATAAGGTCTTATCTGGAATCTGGGCTTCTAGTTACTCAAATTCTTCAGAGCATGTTGCCACTTGGAAAGGACAAGTGTCATTATAGATTCCCATCAACCTTCTGGTCCTCCTGATTGTTGTAACCAAGAACCAGTCCGTGCAATTCAGTTGGGTTTCTCAGCACAACTAAAGTCAGATTACAGGACTAAGGCATCATCTCGCTATAATTGTGTGTATCTCTTGTCTTAAGATGTACCCTGTAATCCTAAAACTTCCGTTTGTGAATTTATTTGATATGGCCTGGGGTGTTGGGGTTGCTAAACATGTAGTACATATTTTTAAAGGTAACCAGGAATCACGGATTCCACGTACCTGGGAAACAGCTATGCATCTGTCTATTTGCATACATAATTTTGGAATCCAGATCGCCAGAGAATATCAGGCTCTTGCTGAGAATACGAAGAGAATGCGGGATCAGGGGTCCTCAATCGTCAAAATCTATATGGCCTCTTGATAAGGCTTAATGAGGAATCTGGGCTTGTAGGTCCTTCCATTTTTCAGAGCTACTTTCTACGTGGATACCTAAAATCTTTTATTACAGATCCAAGCTATTCCAGTCCTTTCGATAGTTGTAATTGAGTAACTGAACCTACAATTTCGTTTCTTACTTATCCCCATCTTCGGCCATAATCCAGTTCCCCAGGTATCAACTGGCATTTTGGGACAAAATCCCTCTCTTCAGGTTACCTCAAAATACCGAAATTTCTTGTGGTCAGGTTGGTGGAAATTGGGATATTGGGTCTAGAATATTACACATTTTTACGATCCCTTCTTTAGGGGAACTGCCAGTTTGAATTACAGTTCCAAGGAACTCTATTGGAGTCTTTCTATTGATATCCAAACAACTGGAATTCTATGTTCATCAGGAAATATCTCGGGTATTGCTGAGAATTAAGCAGGAATTTGCGAAATGGGAATCCTCATATATGGTAAACTACATGGCCTCTTACTACGGAAGAATAAGGAATCTGGGTTACACGAGACTACAAATTCCAAAAGTCTACAGGGAAGCTTACTAATGGAGAAAAAGTATCAGGGATTTGAAGCACAAATCTGGGGAATAGAAGTCCTCATATAGAGGAAACCTCACACCCTCTTGCTAAGGACGAACAAGGAATCTGGGTGACACGTCCTTGATCCAAAAAATCTACAGGAGGTCTTTCTAAGGACTAAACACGGATCAGAGTTTTGCAGGAATCTCGCTAATGGGAGTGTTCATATACTGTAAACTACACAGACTCTACCTAAGAAAGGATAAGGAATCTAGTTTTCACTAGTCCTCAATGTCAAAAATCTACTGGGCGTCTTGCTAAGGGCTAAACAAGAATCAGGATTTTGAAGCAAGAATCTGGGGAATGGGAGTCCTCATATACAGGAAACTACACGTGCTCTTGCTATGGAAAAATAACGAATCTGGTTTATACAAGTCCTCAATTCCAAAAACGTTCAGGTTGTCTTGGTAAGGCATACAAGACTCGGACTCCAACGTCCACATAATTTTCAGAGCTGTATTCTACGTGCATATTAGGAATCACTCATTCCAGAAGTCCAGCAACATTCTGGTCCTCTTGATAGTTTAAACAAAAATATGGCACTATAAGTCCATTTAGATTCTGGATCCTTTAACGCTAAATTCCAGGACACAAGTAATTATCTCGGGTGTTTTGAATGTAAGCCCTGTGTTCAGCATTATTGCGTACTCCTGAAACTTCTGGTAGTACACCTATTCGGAATGAGCACCTTGCGTTTAGAAGTTGCACAATGTTTAGAAGGTATTTTTGGGAGGGCACCAGGGTCTTGTTTTACAAGCCCATGGGAGCATTCTGGAGTCTTTCTATTGGGAGACACGTGTCTGGTCTTCTAGGGAACGGGGAAAGATCTGGTCCTTCTTATGAGAACGAAACAGGACACTCTGTCCCCAGAAAGATTCTACTCATGTTACCAATATGGAACAAGGAAAATCAGTATGCATGTGACCAGCAAAATTCTGGGCAGTTGTTAATTTTTCCCTGGCTAAGGTAGTTGTCATACCTAGAAGCCTACAGGAATTTCTAAATGCCAATCAGGAATTTGGAGTCCCAGAACCCACACTTTTCAGAACTAATTCCTATATACGTACCACAAATCTGTCATTACTGATTCCCAGGAACCTGCTGCTCCTCTTCTTAGTTGTAACAGAGAATCTGGCCCTCTGCTCGGTTTTGTTTTCCAGGAGGCTGTAAGTACAGATTCCACAACCCAAGGAATCTTCTGGTCATTTCTCGTATAATTTCTGACTTCAGGTTTACCTCCTAAACCATAAACTACTACTAGAATTTTAGACTGATATTCGTAACTTGGGATTTGGTGTTCCCAAATTTGTAGGATGTATTCTAAACGGCGATACAGCAATCTTGGATTCCAGGGCCCTTCTGACCTTTTGGACTTTTGATTATTGGTATATAAGAATTTATACTTCCAAGTTCCCAGGTAACTTCTGGGTAGTCTTACTGAGAACTAAAAGAATCTGTGTTATGGAACGCCAATACAAGAATTCTACATGGAAACCTTATAATGGGCAACTTGGAATCTGGGATTCAATTTACACACATTCTTTATGGCTACAGTCCTCTTGGATATGACAATTTTTTCATTATAGATTCTCAGCAACCTTCTGGTTTTCTAGTTAGTTGTAACTGAGAATGTGGACCCTCATTCTGTTGGGTTCCTCGGGACAACAAAGGGCAGATAACAGGAACCAAAGAATCTTATCGCCATATTTGTATGTAACTATGGCCTTAAGATGTACCTTGTAATCCTAAATCTTCTGTTTCTCTTTCTATTCCGATAGGGGCCTGGTGTTTTGAGGATGCCAAATATATATTACATACTTTTAAGGGTAACCAGGATTCATGGATTCCACGACCCTAGGTAATATCTGGGCTTCTGCCTATTTGTATACAGAGTTTTGGGATCTACATCACGAGGGAAAATCAGGGCATCTTGATGAGAACGAAAATGAAATACGGTTCTAGGAGTTCTCATTCGCCAGAATCTACAGGGCCTCTTGATAATGTTTAATCAGCAATCTGGGCTTCAGGTTCCCTACATTTTTCAGAGCTACTATCTCCAAAGATTCCCTTAATTGGTCATTACAGATCCCCAGGAACATTCTATTCTCTTGATAGTTGCAAACGAGGATCTGTCCCAAATATCCTTTTATGTCTCATGAGCATCAGTACTATAATTATGTACCCCAGGAATCAAATGGCATATTGGTACAAAACCCACGATTCAGGTAACATCAAATTACAAAAATTTCTTGTGGTCGGGCTGGTGTGAGTTGGGACATGGGTTTCGGAGAGTTCACATTATGGGGAGATCTTGTTAAGGGAAATCAGGAATCTTGGATTCCAGTTCCCCAATAAACTTATGGGAGTCTTTCTCTTGATATCCAAACAACTGGAATTCTAGATCACCAGGAAATATCTAAGTGCATTGCTGAGAATGTAGCAGGAATCTGGGAAATGGGAGTCTTCATATACAGGAAAATACACGGCCTCTTGCTAAGGAAGAATAAGGAATCTGGGTTGCACGAGTCCTCAGCCCAAAAATCCACAGGGCATCTTACTGAGAGGTAAACATGAATCAGGTTTTTAATGTAGGAATCTGGGTAGTGGGAGTCCTGAAATACAGGAAACTGGATGGCCTATTGCTAAGAAAGATAAGGAATCTGGGTTACACGTGTCCTCAATCCCTAAAAAACTTCAGGGCGTCTTGTTAAACGCTATACACGAATCAGGGTTTTTGAAGCATGAATCTGCGGAAATGGGGTCCTCATATACAGTCAAATACATGGCCTTTTGCTAAGAAAAATTAAAGAATCTGGGTGACACGTGTTCTCTATCCCAAAAGAACTTCAGGGCCTCTTGCTAATGGCTAAACAAGAATAAGGGATTCGAAACAGGAATGTGGGTAATACTCCTAATACAGGAAATTTCTAGGCCTCTTCCTAAGGAAAAACAAGGAATCTGATTCACACGGTTCCTCAATCACTAAATCTACATGGCGTCTTGCTAAGGTCTAAATAAGAATCTACGGAGAGGGAATCCTCATATACAGGACACTACACGGCCTCCAGCGAAGTAAGAATAAGGAATCTGTGTTACACGAGTCCTCAATCTGAAAAAATTATCAGGACTTCTTGCTACTGGAAAAACAAGAGTCAGCACTTCGAGCTCCCCTTACGTTTTGGAGTCATTTAGCATGTGGATATTAGGAATCAGTCAATTCAGGACTCCAGCAACATTCTGATCCTCTTGGTAGTTGTAAACGGGTAGCTCGCACTGCAAGTCCATTACATTCCTTGGGACAACTGAGGCCAGCTTTCAGCACAAAAGGGATCATATCGCCATATTTGGATGTAACTCTTGGTCTCAAGACGGACTTCGTAATTCTCAAACTTCCATTTGTCCTTTTATTTTGAGAGGGCCCAAGGGTTTTGCAGTTGCCAAATATTTGTAAGTATTTTTAAAGGTAACCAGGAATCACAGAATCTCCAACCCTAGGAAACTTGTGGGCATCTGTCTTTTTGTATACAGAGTTTTGGAATACACATGGACAGGGAAAATCAAGGCATGTTGCTGAGAACGAAAAGGGAATCCGGGTTTGAGTTCTCATTCGCCAAATTCTACAAGGCCTCTTGATGAGGTTTAATCAGGAATCTGGGCTTTTAGGTCCCCATATTGTTAGGGTGTCTTGTACAAGGGAACCAGGAATCTTGGATTCCAATTGCCCAGTAAACTTCTGGGGGTCTTTCAATTGATATCCAAATGACTTGAATTCTACATCACCACAAAATATCTCGGTGTCTTGCTCAGAATGAAGCAGTAATCTGGGAAATGGGAATCCTCATATACAAGAAATTTCATGACTCTTGCGAAGGATGAATAAGGAATCTGGGCTACATGGGTCCTCAATACCGAAAATTGAAAGTGCGTCTTGCTAAGGGCTAAACAAGATCAGGACTTCGAGCACCCCTCATGTTTTAGAGTTATTTGTTATTTGGATATTACAAATCAATCATTCCTGGACTTCAGCAACACTCTGGTACTCTTGATAGTTGTGAACGAGAATCTGGCACTACAAGTTCATTTAGATACTTGGAACCTCTGATTTCAGATACAGGACACTAGAAATTCTCTTGGATTTTTTGAATGTAAGCCCTGACCTCAGTGTTACCTAGTACTCCTAAAACTTAAGTGGCTCCTCTGTTCGTTATTAGGATTTTCGTTTTAGGTGTTCAATTATTTCAGAGGTATTATTGAGAGGGAAACAGGAATGTTAGATTCCACGTCTCCAGGCATATTCTTGTCATTTTCTATTGGTATAAAAGAGTCTGGACTTCCAGTCCAACAGGAAACATCTCATAGTTTTACTTAGAATGAAAAAGGAATCTGGGTCACTGTGTCCCTAGAACGTTTCTACAGACTTTACCTAAGAGGAACCAGGAATCTAGGTTTCCATTTAACTTGCAAACATCTTGGCATTTACTAAATGATCTGTGGCTTAAGGCAGTGCTCATACCTAGGAATCGACAGGGACTTTAGAAAATGCTAATCTGGAATCTGAGAGTCTTGGTTCTCATATTATTCAGAGCAACGTCCGATATGCATGCCACAAAACGGGGATTGCCGTTCCTCATGAACATCTTGCACCTCTTGTTAGTTGTAACTGAGAATCTGGTCTACTGGTCCGTTTGTTTCACAGGGTCCTGTAAGGCCTGATTCCACAATCCATGCACTCATCTGCCATTTGCTAATGTGATCACTGGCTTCAGGTTTACCTCGTAGACCAGAAACTACTGCTCGACATACATTTTCGAATTGAGAATGTGGGATTAGGGGTTCCCACATATTTAGGATGTATTCTTAGGGAGGAACCAGCAATCTTCGATTCCAGGTCCCTGGGAAACTTCTTGGCGTATTTGTATTGGTATGTAAGAGTTTGTACTTCAACGTCACCAGAAAACGTTCAGGCATCTTCCCGATAATAAAAAAAAAAGAAATGTGGGATATGGGAAGCCTCAATCCATTTTGACAGGGCTCCATTATAAGGGCTTATCTGGAATCTGGGCTTCTAGTTCTCCAAATTCTTCAGAGCATGTTGCCACTTTGAAAGGACAAGTGTCATTATAGATTCCCAGCAACATCTGGTCCTCTTGATTGTTGTAACCAAGAAACAGTCCATGCAATTCAGTTGGGTTTCTCGGCACAACTAAAGGCAGATTACAGGACTAAGGCATCATCTCTCCATATTTGTGTGTAACTCTTGTCTTAAGATGTACCCTGTAATCCTAAAACTTTCGTTTGTGAATCTGTTTGATATGGTCTAGGGGGGTGGGGTTGCTAAGCAAGTAGTACATATTTTTAAAGGTAACCAGAATCAAGGTTTCCACGTCCCTGGGAAACAGCTGGGCATCTGTCTAATTGCATACAGAATTTTGGAATCCAGATTGCAGTGGAAATCAGACCCTTGCTGAGAATGAGAAGAGAATGCAGGATCAGGGGTCCTCAATCGTCAAAATCTATATGGCCTCTTGATAAGGTTTAATGCGGAATCTGCGCTTGTAGGTCGTTCCGTTTTTCAGAGCTACTTGCTACATGGATATGTAAAATCTCTTATTACAGATCCAAGAAGATTCTGGTCCTTTCAATAGTTGTGATCGAGTATCTGAACCTACAATTTCATTTGTTTCTTATCAATATCTTCGGCCATAATCCAGTTCCCCAGGTATCAACTGGCATTTTGTGACAAAATCCCTGGCTTCAGGTTACCTCAAAATACCGAAATTTCCTCTGGTCAGGCTGGTGGAAATTGGGATATTGGGTTTAGAATATTTCACATTTTTACGATGGCTTCTTAAGGGGAAACTTCAAGCTTGGATTACTGTTCCCAGGTACTATATCGGAGACTTTCTATTGATATCCAAACAACTGTAATTCTATGTTCATCAGGAAGAATCTCGGGTGTAGCTGAAAATTAAGCATGCATTTGCGAAATGGTAGTCCTCATATACGGGAAACTTCATGACCTCTTACTTGGAAGAACAAGGATTCTGGATTACACATGTCCTCGATCCTAAAAATCTACAAGGCGTCTTGCTAAGGGCTGAACAAGAATCAGGATTTCGAAGCAAGAAACTGAAGAATGGTTGTCCTCATATACAGGAAACTACACGGGCCCTTGCTAAAGGAGAATAACGAATCTGGGTTACACGAGTTCTGAATTCATAAAATGTTCAGGGCGTCTTGGTAAGGCCTACAAGGCTTGGACTTTGACGTCACCATATTATTCAGAACTGTATCCTATTTGCATATTAGGAATCACTCATTCCAGAAGTCCCGCAACATTCTCGTCCTCTTGATAGTTTAAACGAAAATATGGAATTACTAGTACATTTAGATACTGGATCCTCTAACGACAAATTCCAGGACACAAGTTATCATCTCGGGTGTTTTGAATGCTAGCTTGAGTTCAGGGTTACCTCGTACTCCAGAAATTTCTGGTACTTCAGCTATTCGGAATTAGGATCTTGGGTTTAGATGTTGCACCATGTTTAGAAGGTATTTTTGGGAGTGCACCAGGATCTTGGTTTACAAGTCCATAGGAGCATTCTGGAGTCTTTCTATTGGGGGCCACGTGACTGGACATCTAGGGAACGGGGAAACATCTGCTCATTCTTTGGAGAACGAAAAGCAATCTCGGAAACTATGTCCCCACAAAGCTTCTACTTATGTTACCAATGTGGAACAAGAAAAATCAGTTTGCATGTGACCAGAAAACTTCTGGGCAGTTGTTAATTTTTCCCTGGCTTAAGGTAGTTCTCATACCTAGAAGCCTACAGGAATTTTCTAAATGCTAACCAGGTATTTGGAGTCCCCATCCCCACTCTTTTCAGAACTAATTCCTGTATACATACCACAAATCTGTCATTACTGATTCCCAGGAACCTGCTGGTCCTCTTCTTAGTTGTAACAGAGCATCTGGGCATCTGCCTGGCTTTTTTGCAGGAGGCTGTAAGGCCAGATTTCACAACCGAAGGAATCATATCGCCATTTGTGTAATTTCTGACTTCATGGTTACCTCCTAATCAAGAAACTACTACTGGAATTTTGGATTGATATTGTAACTTGGGATTAGGTTTTTGCAAATACTTAGGACGTATTCTTAAAGTGGATCCAGCAATCTTGGATTCCAGGGCCCTTCTGTCCTTTTGGGCTTATGATTATTCGTATATAAGAGTTTGTACTTCCACCTCGCCAGGTAACTTCTGGGAGGCTTACTGAGAACAGAAAGAATCTGGGTTATGGGGGATGCCAATCCAAGAATTATACATGGACACCTTATAATGGGTAATCTGGAATCTGGGATTCTATTTCCACACATTCTTTAGGGCTACAGACCTCTTAGATATGACATTTTTGTCATTATAGATTCTCAGCAAGCTACTGGTCTCCTTGATAGTTGTAACCGAAAATGTGGAACCTCAAGTCCGTTGGGTTCCTCAAGACAACTAAGGGAAGATTCCAGGACCAAAGAATCTGATCTCCATATTTGTATGTAATTATTGCCTTAAGATGTACCTTGTAATCCTAAAACTTCTGTTTGTGCTTCTCTTCCAATAGGGGCCTGGTGTTTTGAGGTTGCCAAATATTTATTGCGTACTGTTAAGGGTAACCAGGATTCACGGATTCCACGACCCTAGGTAATTTATGGGCATCTTCCTATTTGCATACAGAGTTTTTGGATCCACATCACGAGGGAAAATCAGAGCATCTTGCTGAGAATGAAAATGAAATCGGGTTCTAGGAGTTCTCATTCACCAGAATCTACAGGGCCTCTTGATAAGGTTTAATCAGCAATCTGGGATTCAGGGTCCCTACATTTTTTGGAGCTACTAGCTCCATAGATACCCTGAATCCGTCGTTACCAATTTCCAGGCACATTCTATTCTCTTGATAGTTGTAATCGAGGATCTGGCCCAAATATCCATTTGTGTTTTATGAACATCTAGGACCTTAGTCAGGTACCCCAGGAATCAAATGGCATATTGGTAAAAATCCCTCGAATCAGGTTACCTCAAACTACAGAAATTTCTTGTGGTCGGGCTGGTGGGAATTGGGACATGGGTTTACGAGAGAGTCCACATTTTGGGGAGATCTTGATAACGGGAACCAGTAATCTTGGATTCCTGTTCCCAAATAACTTTATGGAAGATTTTCTCTTGATATCCAAACAATTGGAAATCTAGGTCACAAGGAAATATCGCAGCACCTTGCTGAGAATGTAGCAGGAATCTGGGTAACGTGAGACCTCATATACAGGAAACTACATAGCCTCTTCCTAAGGAAGAATAAGGAATTTTTGTTGCACGAATCCTCACCCCAAAAATCCACAGGGCGTCTTACTAAGATGTTACCATGAATAATGTTTTTAATGTAGAAATCTGGGTAGTGGGTGTCCTCAAATACAGGAAACTGCACTGCCTATTGCTAAGAAAGAATAAGGAATCTGGGTTACACATATCTTCAATCCCTAAAAAACTTCAAGGCATCTTTCTAAGGGATAAATACGAATCAGGGTTTTTGATGCATGAATCTGCAGAAATGGGGTAATTATACACAGGCAAATACACAACCTTTTGCTAAGAAAGAATAACGAATCTGGGTTGCATGTGTTCTCTATCCCAAAAGTTCGACAGGGCCTCTTGCTAAGGGCTAAACAAGAAAAAGAGATTCAAAGCAGTAATGTGGGTAAAACTCCTCATAACAGGAAACTTAGAGGCCTCTTGTTAAGGAAAAAATAAGGAATCTGTTTTACACGGTTCCTCAATCACACAGTCTGCATGGCATCTTGCTGAGGGCTATACAAGAACCAGTGTTCCAAAACAGGAATCTGGGGAAAGGGAGTCCTCATATACAGGATACTACGCGGCCTCCAGCGAAGAAAGAATTAGGAATCTGTGTTACACGAGTAACACAGACGTCCGAAAAAATTCTCAGGACGTCTTGCTACTGGACAAAAAGGTATCAGGAATTCAAGCTCTCCTCATGTTTTGGAGCTATTTAGCATATGGATATTAGGAATCAGTCAATTCAGGACTCCAGCATAATTCTGGTCCTCTTGATAGTTCTAAATGGGTATCTGACACTACAAGACCGTTAGGTTCCTCGGGATAACTAAGGCTAGATTCCAGCACATAAAGGATCATCTTGCCATATTTGGATGTAACTCTTGGCCTCAAGATTAACCTTGTAATTCTGAAACTTACATTTTTCCTTTTATTTTGAGAGAAGCCAAAGGTTTTGCAGTTGCCAAATGTTTAGTAAGTATTTTTAAAGGTAATCAGGAGTCACGGAACCCACGTACCTAGGAAACTTGTGGGCCTCTGTGTTTTTGAATACAGGGTTTTAGAATAAACATAGACGGGGAAATTCAAGGCATATTCCTGAGAATGAAAAGGGAATCCGGTTCCTTGGAGTTCTCATTCGGCAAAGACTAAAGGACCTGTCAATGAGATTTAAACTGGAATCTGGGCTTCTAGGTCTCCATGTTATTAGGGTGTCTTGTAAAAGGGAACCAGAAATCTTGGATTCCATTTGCCCAGGAAACTTCTTGGGGTCTTTCAATTGATATCCAAACTACTTGAATTCTACACCACCACGAAATATCTCGATGTCTTGCTCAGAATGAAGCAGGAATCTGGGTAATGGGAGCCCTCACATACAGGAAACTTCATGACTCTTGCGAAGGATGAATAAGGAATCTGGGCTACATAGGTCCTCAATACCGAAAATCTACATTGCGTCTTGCTAAGGGCTAAACGAGACTTGGGCTATGAACACCCCTCATGTTTTAGAGCATTTTGTTATGTGGATATTTCGGATCAATCATTCCTGGACTATAGCAACACTCTGGTACACTTGCACTACAAGTCCATTTAGATACTTGGAACCTCTGCTTCCAGATTCATGACACAAGTAATTCTCTCAGATTTTTTGTATGTAAGCCCTGACTTCTATTTTTCCTCGTATTCCAGAAACTACAGTGGCTCCGCTGTTCGTCATTAGGACTTTGGGTTTAGGTGTTCAATTTTTTAGGAGGTATTATTGGAAGGGAACCAGGAATCTTAGATTCCACGTCCCCAGGCATATTCTTGTCATCTTTCTATGGGTATACCAGAGTCTGGACTTCCAGGCCAACAGGAAACATCTCGACGTTTTGCTTAGAACGAAATAGGAATATGGGTCACTGTGTCCCTTGAAAGTTTCTACAGGCTTTACTAAAGAGGAACCAGGAAACTCGGTTTCCATGTAACTTGCAAACAGAAAACAGGACTAAGGCATCATCTCTCCATATATGTGTGTATCTCTTCACTTAAGATGTACTCTGTAATCCTAAAACTTTAGTTTGTGAATCTACTTGATATGGCCTGGGAGTTTTGAGGTTGCTTAACATGTAGTTCACATTTTTAAAGTTAACCAGGAATCACGGATTCCACGTCCCTGGAAAACATTTGGGCATCTGTCTATTTGCATATAGAATTTTGGAATCCAGATCACCAGGGAAAATCAGGGCATCTTGCTGAGAACGAGATGAGAATGCGGGTTCATCATTCCTCAAACGTCAAAATCTATATGGCCTCTTGATAAGGTTTAATGAGGAATCTGGGTTGTAGGTCCTTCCATTTTTCAGAGCTAATTGGTACGTGTATACCTAACATCTCTTATTACATATCCAAATAGATTCCCATCCTTTCGATAGTTGTAACCGAGCATCTTAACCTACAATTTCGTTTGTTTCTTATCAACATCTTCGGCCATAATCCAGTTCCCCATGTATCAAGTGGCATTTTGTTACAAAATTCCTCTCTTGAGGTTACCTCAAAATACCGAAATTTCCTGTGGTCAGGCTGGTGGAAATTGGGATATTGGGTTTAGATTATTCCACAGTTTTATGATGTCTTCTTAAGGGGAACCTGGAAGCTTTGATTACACTTCCCATGTACTATATAGGAGCCTTTCTATTGATATCCAAACAACTGGATCTATGCTCATCAGGAAATATCTCGGGTATTGCTGAAAATTAGCAGGCATTTGCGAAATGGTAGTCCTCATATACGGGAAACTACATGTCCTCTTACTACGGAAGAAAACGGAATCTGGGTTACAGGAGTCCTCAAATCCCAAAAACCTACAAGGAGTCTTACTAAGGAAAAGTATCAGGGATTTGAAGCATGAATCTGGGGAATGGGAGTCCTCATATACAGGAAAATTCACAACCTCTTGCTAAGGACGAACAAAGAATCTGGGTTCCACAAGTCCTCGATCCGAAAAATCTACAGGGCACCTTTCTAAGTGTAAAGAAGAATCAGGGTTTTGAAGCAGGAATCTCGGTAAACAGGGTCTTCATACACAGGAAATTGCATATCCTCTAAGAAAGCATAAGGAGTTTTCACGAGTCCTCAATGCCAAAAATCCACTGGACGACTAGCTAAGGGCTGAACAAGAATCAGGATTTTGAAGGAAGAATCTGGGGGAATGGGTGTCCTCATTTAGAGGAAACTACACGGGCTCTTGCTAAGGAAGAAAAACGAATCTGTGTTATACGAGTCCTCAATTTGAAAAGTGTTCAGGGCATCTTCGTAGGGCCTACAAGTCTCGGACTTCAACGTCCCATAGTTTTCAGAGCTGTATCATATTTGCATATTATGAATCACTCATTCCAGAAGTCCCGCAACATTCTGGTATTCTCAATAGTTTAAACGAAAATATGCCACTACAAAGCCTTTTAGTTTCTGGATCCTCTAACGACAAATTCCAGGACACAAGTAATCATCACTGGTGTTTTGAATGAAAGAAACTTCTAGTAGTTCAGCTATCCGGAATTAGGACCTTGGGTTTAGATGTTGCACCATGTTTAGAAGGTATTTTTGGGAGGGCACCAGGGTCTTGGTTTACAAGCCCATAGGAGCATTCTTGATTCTTTCTATTGGGAGTGATGTGTCAGGACTTCTAGGGAACGGTGAAATATGTGGTCGTTCTTCTGAGAACGAAACAGGAATCTAGGACACTATGTTCCCAGACAGTTGCTACTCATATTACCAATGTGGAACAAGGAAAATCAGTTTGCATGTGACCAGCAAATTTCTGGGCAGTTAATATTTCCCTGGCTTAAGGTACTTCTCATACCTAGAAGACTACAGGAATTGTCTATATGCTAATGAGGAATTTGAAGTTCCAGTCCCCACACTTTTCAGAACTAATTCCTATATACGTACCACAAAACAGTCATTACCAATTCCCAGGAACCTGCCGCTCCTCTTCTTAGTTGTAACAGGGAATCTGATCATCTGCTCAGCTTTTTTTACAGGAGGCTGTAAGGCCAGATTCCACAACCCAAGGAATCATGTCGCCATTTTTCGTGTAATTTCTGACTCCAGGTTTACCTCCTAATCCAGAAACTATTACTGGAATTTTGGATTGGTATTCGTAACCTGGGTTTAGGTGTTCCCAAATATTTAGGACATATTCTTAAAGGGGATCCAGAAATCTTGGATTCCAGCGTCATTCTGACCTTTTGGGCTTATGATTATTGGTATATAAGAGTTTGTACCTACACATCGTCAGGAACCTTCTGGGAGTCTTACTGAGAACAAAAAGAATCTGGGTTACCGTGGTCAAGAATACAAGAATTCTACATGGACACATTATAAGGGCTAATCTGGAACCTGGAATTCTATTTTCACACATTCTTTAGGGCTACAAGCCCCTTGAATATGAAAATATTTTCATTACAGATTCTCAGCAACCTTCTGGTGTTCTTGATAGTTGTAACCGAGAATGTGGACCCTAAGTCCGTTGGGCTTTTCAGGACAACAAAGGGCAGATTACAGGACCCAAAGAATCTTATCACCAGATTTTTATGTGACTATCGCCTTAAGATGTACCTTGTAATCCTAAAACTTCTGTTTGTTCTTCTATTTCGATAGGGGCCTGGTGTTTTGGGGTTGTCAAATATTTATTATGTACTTTTAATGGTAACCAGTATTCATGGATTCCACGACCCTAGGTAATTTCTGGGCATCTGCCTCTTTGTATACAGAGTTTTTGGATACACATCACGAGGGAAAATCAGAGCATCTTGCTGAGAAAGAAAAGGAAAAGTGTTTCTAGCAGTTCTCATTCGCCAGAATCTACAGGGCCTCTTAAAAGGTTTAATCAGCAATCTGGGCTTCAGGGTTCCTACATTTTTTCAGAGCTAGAAGCTCCATAGATACCCTTAATCGGTCATTACAGATCCCCAGGAGCATTCTATTCACTTGATATTTGTAATCGAGGATCTAGCCCAAATATCCTTTTGAGTCTTACGAACATCTAGGACCATAATCAGATACGACAGGATTCAAATGTCATATTGGTACAAAATGTCTGTATTTATGTTACCTCAAGCTACAGAATTTTCTTGTGGTCGGGCTGGAGGGAATTGGGACATGGGTTTAGGAGACTCCACATTTTGGGGAGGTCTGATAAGGGGAACCAGGAATCTTGAATTCCAGTTCCCCAATAAAATGTTGGGAGTCTTTCTCTTGATATCCAAACAACTGGAATTCTAGGTCATCAGGAAATATCTCAGCGCTTTGCTGAGGATGGAGCAGGAATCTGGGTAATGGGAGTCCTCATATGCAGGAAACTACACGGCCTCTTGCTAAGGAAGAATAAGGAATTTTGTTTGCACGAGTACTCAGCCCAAAAATCCACAGGGCTTCTTGCTAAGAGATAACCATGAATCAGGTTTTTAATGTAGGAATCTGGGTAGTGGGAGTACTCAAATACAGGAAAAAAGAATAAGGAATCTGGGTTACACGTGTCCTCAATCCCTAAAAAACTTCAGGGCGTCTTGCTAAGGGCTAAACACGGATCAAGGTTTTTGAAGCATGAATCTGTGGAAATGGGCTCCTCATATACAGGCAAATACACGGCCTTTAGGTAAGAAAGAATAAGGAATCTGGGTTACACGTGTTCTCTACATCAAAGAACTACAGGGCCTCTTGCTAAGGGCTAAACAAGAATATGAGATTCGAATCAGGAATGTGGGTAATACTACTCACAAAAGGAAACTTAGAGACCTCTTTTTTAAAAAAATAGGGAATCTGTTTTATGTGGTTCCTCAGTCACAAAATCTAAATGGCGTCTTGCTAAGGGTTAAACAAGAAACAGTGTTTCTAAACAGGAATCTGGGGAAAGGGAGTCCTCAAATACAGGACACTACACGGCCTCCAGTGAAGGAAGAATAAGGAATCTGTGTTACACGAGTCCTCAATCCGAAAAAAATATCAGAACGTCTTGCTACTGGACAAACAAGAATCAGGGCTTCGAGCTCCCCTCATGTTTTGGAGCTATTTAGCATGTGGACACTAGGAATCAGTCAATTCAGGACTCCAGCAACATTCTGGTTCTCTTGGTAGTAGTAAACGGGTATCTCGCACTGCAAGTCCGTTAGGTTCCTCAGGAAAACCAAGGCCAGATTCCAGCACAAAAGGGATCATCTCACCATATTTGCATGTAACTCTTGGCCTCAAGATGAACTTTGTAATTCTTAAACTTCCTTTTGAGCTTTTATTTTGAGAGAGGCCGAGAGTTCTTCAGTTGCCAAATGTTTAGTAAGTTTTTTGAAATGTAACCAGGAATCACGAATTCCCCAACCCTAGGAAACTTGTGGGCATCAGTCTTTTTGCATACAGAGTTTTGGAATACACATGAACAGGGAAAATCAAGGTATCTTGGTGAGAACGAAAAGGGAATTCAGGTCCTTGAGTTCTCATACGACAAAGTCTACAGAGCCTCCTGATGAGCTTTAATCAGGATTCTGGGCTTTTAGGTTCCCATATTGTTATGGTGTCTTGTACAAGGGAACCAGGATTCTTGGATTCTAATTGCCCAGGAAACTTCTGGAGGTCTTTCAATTGGTATACAAACAACTTGAATTCTAGATCACCACAAAATATCTCAGTGTACTCCGGAGAATGAAGCGGGAATCTGGGTAATGGGAGTCCTCATATACAGGAAATTTCATAACCCTTGCAAAGGATGAATTGAATAAAGAATCTGGGCTACATAGGTCTTCTATACCGAAAATCTACAGTGCATCTTGCTAAGGGTTAAACAAGATCAGGGTTTCGAGCACCCCTCATGTTTTAGAGCTATTTGTTCTGTGGATATTATGAATCAATCATTCCTGGACTCAAGAAACACTCTGGTACTCTTGATAGTTGTGAACGAGAACTTGTCACTACAAGTTCATTTAGATACTCAGAAGCTCTGATTCCAGATACAGAACACTGGACATTCTCTCGGATATTTTGTATGTAAGCCCTTACTTCAGTGTTATCTTGTACTCCAGAAACTAGAGAGGCTCCGTGGTTCATTATTAGGACTTTGGGTTTAGGTAGTCAATTTTTTTAGGAGGTATTATTGGGCAGGAACCAGGATGCTTAGATTGCATATCCCGAGGCATATTCTTGTCATCTTTCTATGGGTATACAAGAATCTGGATTTACAGGCCAACAGGAAGCATCTCGTCGTTTTGCTTACAGCGAAATAGGAATCTGGGTCACTATGTCCCTTGAAAGTTTCTACAGGCTTTACCTAAGAGGAACCAGGAAACTCGGTTTCTATGTAACTTGCAAACATCTGGGCATCTGCTAAATTATCCGTGGCTTCAGGCAGTGCTCATACCTAGGAAACGACAGGGAATTTAGCAAATGCTAATCTACAATCTGGGAGTTCTGGTTCTCATATTGTTCAGAGCAGCGTCCTATATGCATACCACTAATCGGGCATTACTGTTCCCCAGGAACGTGCTGCACCTCCTGATAGTTGTAACTGAGAATCTGGCCTACTGGTCCGTTTGTTTCACAGGGTCCTGTAAGGCCAGATTCCACAATCCACGCAATCATCTGCAATTTGTTAATGTGATCACTGGCTTCAGGTTTACCTCGTAGTCCAGAAACTACTGCTGGGCATTCGGTTTCCCATTGAGAATGTGGGATTATGAGTTCCCACATACTTAGAATGTATTCGTAATGGGGAAACAGCAATCTTCGATTCCAGGTCCCAGAGAATCTTCTCGGCGTATGTGTATTTGTATGTAAGAGTTTGTACTTCTATGTTACAAGAAAACGTCCTGGTGTCTTACTGATAATAAAAAAGGGAATGTGGGTTGTGGGAGACCTCAATCCAATTCTAAACAGCTCCGTTAAAAGGGCTTATCTGGAATCTGGCTTCTAGTCCTCCAAATTCTTCAGAGTAGGTTGCCACTTGGAAAGGACAAGTGTCATTATAGATTCCCAGCAACCTTCTGGGTTTCTTGATTGTTGTAACCAAGAAGCAGTTCGTGAAATTCAGTTGGGTTTCTCGGCGCTAGTAAAGGCAGATTACAGGACTAAGGCATCATCTCGCCACATATGTGTGTAACTCTTGTCTTAAGATGTACCCTGTAATCCTAAAACTTCCATTTGTGAATCTATTTGATATGGCTTGGGGGGTTGTGGTTGTCAAGCAAGTACTACATATTTTTGAAGGTAACCAGGAATCACGAATTCCACGTCCCTGGAAAACAGCTGGGCATCTGTCTATTTGCATACAGAATTTAGGAATCCAGATAACCATGGAAAATCAGGCTATTGCTGAGAACGAGAAGAGAATGCGGGATCAGGGGTCCTCAATCGTCAAAACTTATATGGCTTCTTGATAAGGTTTAATGAGGAATCTGGGCTTCTAGGTACTTCTATTTTTCAGAGCTACTTTCTACGTGGATACCTAAAATCTCTTATTACAGATCCAAGATGATTCCCATCCTTTCGATACTTGTAGTCGAGTATATAAACCTACTAATTCGTTTGTTTCTATCAACATCCTCGGCCATAATCCTTTCCCCAGGTATCAACTAGCATGTTACTACAAAATTCCTCACTCGAGGTTACCTCAAAATATTGAAATTTCCTGTGGTCAACTTGGTGGAAATTGGGATATTGGGTATAGAATATTACACATTTTTACGATATCTTGTTAAGGGGAACCTGGAAGCTTGGATTACAGTTCCCAGGTACTCTATGGGAGTCTTTCTATTGATATCCAAACAACTGGATTCTATGTTCACCAGGAAATATCATGGGTATTGCTGAGAATTAAGCAGGAAATTGCAAAACAGGAATTCTCATATACGGAAAACAACATGGCCTCTTACTACGGAAGAATAAAGAATCTGGGTTACACGAGTCCTCAAATCCCAAAAACCTACAGGGAGTCTCACTAAGGAAGAAAAAGTATCAGGGATTTGTAGCACGAATCTGGGGAATGGGATCCCTCATATACAGGAAACTTCAAAACCTCCTCCTAAGGACGAACAAGGAATCCGGGTGACACATTCCTCGATCAAAAAATCTACAGTGCGTCTTTCTAATGACTAAACAAGTATCAGGTTTTCAAAGCAGGACTCTCGGTAATGCGAGTCTTCATATACAGGATATTTTCACAACCTCTACCTAAGAAAGAATAAGGAATCTGGATTTCCCGAGATCTGAATTCCAAAAATCTACTGGGCGTCTTGCTAAGGGCTTAACAAGCATCAGGATATCTAAGCAAGAATCTAGGGAATGGGAGTCCTCATATACAGGAAACTACATGGGCTCTTGCTAAGGGAGAATAACGAATCTGGGTTACATGAGTCCTCAATTCCAAAAATGTTCAGGCCTACAAGACTCGGACTTCGACGTCCCCATATTTTTCAGAGCTGTAAACTATGTGTCTGATTGTTGTAAACAAGAAGCAGTCCGTGCAATTTAGTTGGGTTTCTCGGCACAAGTAAAGGCAGATTACAGGACTAAGGCATCAGCTTGCCACATTTTTGTGTATCTTTTGTACCGTGTAATCTTAAAATTTCCGTTTGTGAATCTATTTGATATGGCTTGGGAGGTTGGGGTTGCCAAGCCTGTAGTGCATATTTTTAAAGTTTAACCATGAATCACGGATTCCACGTCCCTAGAAAACAGCTGGGCATCTGTCTATTTGCATACAGAATTTAGGAATCCAGATCACCAGGGAAAATCAGGCTCTTACTGAGAAAAAAGACCTCAATTCCAAAAATGTTCAGGGCGTGTTGGTAAGGCCTAAAAGACTCGGACTTCGACGTCCCCATATTTTTCAGAGCTGCAAACTATGTGCATAATAAGAATCACTCATTCCTGAAGTCCTGCAACATTCTGGTCCTCTCGATAGTTTAAACAAAATTATGGCACTACAAGTCCGTTTAGATTCTGTACCTCTAACGCCAAATTCCAGGAGACAAGTAATCATATCGGGTCCTTTGAATGTAAACCCTGAGTTCAGGGTTACCTCATACTCCAGAAACGTCTGGTAGTTCTTCTATTCGGAATTAGGACCTTGGGTTTAGATGTTGCACCATGTTTAGAAGGTATTTTTAGGAGGGCACCAGGGCCTTGGTTTGCAAGTACGTAGGAGCATTCTGGAGTCTTTCTATTGGGAGCCACGTGTTTGGACTTCTAGGGAATGGGGAAACATCAGGTCGTTCTTTTGAGAGTGAGACAGGAATCTCAGACACTATGTCCCCATAAAGTTTCTACTCATGTTACCAATGTGCACAAGGAAAATCAGTTTGCATGTGATCCGCAAACTTCTAGGCAGTTGTTAATTTTTCCCTGGCTTAAGGTAGTTCTCATACCTAGAAGCCTACCGGAATTTCTAAATGCTAATCATGAATTTGGTGTTCCTGTCCCCACACTTTTCAGAACGAATTCCTGTATACGTACCACAAAATTGTCATTAACAATTCCCAGGAACCTGCTGCTTCTCTTCTTAGCTGTAACAGAGAATCTGGCCATCTGCTCGGAATTTTTTTTTGCAGGAGGGTGTAAGGCCACATCTACAACCCAAGAAATCATGTCGCCATTTTTTGTGTAATTTCTGACTCCAGGTTTACCTCCTAATCCAGAAACTACAACTGGAATTTTGGATTGATATTCGTAACCTGGGATTAGGTGTTCCCAAATATTTAGTACGTATTTTTAAAGGGAAGCCAGCAATCTTGGATTCCAGCGTCATTCTGACCTTTTGGGCTTATGATTATTGGTATACATGCATTTGTACTTCCACGTCGTCAGGTAAATTCTGGGAGTCTTACTGAGAACAAAAGAAATCTGGGTTATGGGGGTCGCTAATCCAATACATGGACATATTATAAGGGCTAATCTGGAATCGGATTCTATTTCCACACACTTTTTAGGGCTACAGGCCTCTTGGATATGACAATTTTTTCATTATAGATTCTCAGTAACCTTCTAGTGTTTTTGATAGTTGTAACCGAGAATGTGGACACTCAAGTCCGCTGGGTTTTTCCGGACAACAAAGGGCAGATAACAGGACCCAAAGAATCTTATCGCCATATTTTTATGTAACTATCGCCTTAAGATGTACTTTGTAATCCTAAAATTTCTGTTTGTTCTTCTATTCCAATAGGGTCCTGGTGTTTTGAGGATGCCAAATATTTATTATGTACTTTTGATTGTAACCAGTATTCATGGATTCCACGACCCTAGGAAATTTCTGGGCATCTGCCCCTTAGTATACAGAGTTTTTGGATCCACATCACGATGGAAAATCAGCGCATCCTGCTGAGAAAGCAAATGCGGTTCTAGCAATTTTCATTCACCAGAATCTATAGGGCCTCATAAAAGTTTTAACCAGCAATCTGGGCTTCAGGGTTCCTACATTGTTCAGAGCTACTACCTCCGTATAACCCTTAATCTATCACTAAAGATCCCAAGGAACATTCTATTCACTTGGTATTTGTAATCAAGGAACTGGCCCGAATATCCATTTGGGACTTATGAACACCTAGGACCA
The DNA here is from genome assembly GCF_000164805.1 of Carlito syrichta. NCBI lineage: Eukaryota > Metazoa > Chordata > Mammalia > Primates > Tarsiidae > Carlito > Carlito syrichta. Next base: position 148,883 of record NW_007231149.1, on the reverse strand, counting down.
TAATCAGGTACCCCAGGATTCAAATGTCGTATGGGTTCAAAACATCTCTATTCATGTTACCACAAACTACAGAATTTTCTTGTGGTCGGGCTGGTGGGAATTGGAACATGGGTTTAGGAGAGTCCACATTTTGGGGAGGTCCTGTTAAGGAGAACCAGGAATCTTGGATTCCAGTTCCCTAATAAAATTTTGGGAGTCTTTCTCTTGATATCCAAACAACTGAAATTCTAGGTCACCAGGAAATATCTCAGCGCCTTGCTGGGGATGTAGCAGGAATCTGGGTAATGTGAGTCCTCATATGCAGGAAACTACACGGCCACTTGATAAGGAAGAATAAGGAATTTTGGTTGCACGAGTCCTGAGCCAAAAAATCCACAGGGCATCTTACTAAGATATAATCATGACTCAGATTTTTAATGTAGGAATCTGGGTAGTGGGAGTCCTCAAATACAGGAAACTGGACTGCCTATAGATAAAAAAGAATAAAGAATCTGGGTTACACGTGTCCTCAATCCCAAAAATCTTCAGGGTGTCTTGCTAAGGACTAAACACGAATCTGGGTTTTTGAAGCATGAATCTGTGGAAATCGGCTCCTCATATACGGGCAAACACACGGCCTTTAACTATGAAAGAATAAGGAATCAGGGTTACACGTGTTCTCTACCCCAAAAGAAGTACAGGGTCTCTTTCTAAGGGATAACAAGAATAAGGGATTTGAAGCAGGAATGTGGGTAATCGTACTCATAACAGGACAATTCGAGGCCTCTTTTTTTTTAAAAAAATAAGGAATCTGTTTTACACGGTTCCTCAATCACAAAATCTACATGGCGTCTTGCTAAGGGCTAAACACGAATCAGAGTTTCTAAACAGGATATCTGGGTAAAGGGAGTCCTCAAATGCAGGACACTACACGGCCTCCAGTGAAGGAAGAATAAGGCATCTGTGTTACACGAGTTCTCAATCTGAAAAAATATTCAAGACGTCTTGCTACTGGACAGAAAAGAAACAGGGCTTCGAGCTCCCCTCATGTTTTGGAGCTATTTAGCATGTGAACATTAGGAATCACTCAATTCAGGACTCCAGCAATATTCTGGTCCTCTTGGTAGTAGTAAACGGGTATCTCGCACTGCAAGTCCGTTAGGTTCCACAGGACAACTAAGTCCAGATGCCAGCACAAAAGGGATCATCTCGCCATATTTGCTAGTAACTCTTGGTCTCAAGATGAACTTTGTAATTCTCAAACCTCCATTTGTCCTTTTATTTTAAGAGGGGCCGAGGGTTTTGCAGTTGCCAAATATTTAGTAAGTATTTTGAAAGGTAACCAGGAATCATGGAATCCCCAACCCTAGGAAACTTGTCTGCATCTGTCTTTTTGAATAGAGAGTTTTGGAATACACCTGGACAGGGAAAATCAAGGCATCTTGCTGAGAACAAAAAGGGAATCCGGGTTCTTGAGTTCTCATACGCCAAAGTCTACAGGGACTCTTGATGATTTTTAATCAGGAATCTGGGATTTTTGGTCCCCATATTCTTATGGTGTCTTTCACAAGGGAACCAGGATTCTTGGATTGCAATTGCCCAGGAACCTTCTGGAGGTCTTTCAATTGATATCCAAACAACTTGAATTCTAGATCACCACGAAATATCTCGGTGTCCTCCAGAGAATGAAGCAGGAACCTGGGTAATGGGAGTCCTCATATACAGGTTATTGCTTAACCCTTGCAAAGGATTAATAAACAATCTGGGCTACATGGATCCTCTATAACGAAAACCTACAGTGCATCTTGCTAAGTCTTAAACAAGACCAGGGCTTCAAGCACCCCTCATGTTTTAGAGCTATTTGTCCTGTGGATACTACGAATCAATCATTCCTGGACTCCAGAAACACTCTGGTAGTCTTGATAGTTGTGAACGAGAATCTGGCACTACAAAGCCATTTAGATACTCGGAGCCTCTGATTCCAGATACAGGACACTGGACATTCACTCGGATTTTTTGTATATAATCCCTGACTTCAGTGTTAACTCGCACTCCGGATACTAGAGTGGCTCTGCTGTTCGTTATTAGGACTTTGGGATTAGGTGTTCAATTTTTTTAGGAGGTATTAATGGGAGGAAACCAGTAATCTTAGATTGCATGTCCCGAGTCATATTCTTGTCATCTTTCTATGGGGATGCAAGAGTCTATATTTCCAGGCCAACAGGAAGCATCTCGTCGTTTTGCTTACAACGAAATAGGAATCTGGGTTACTGTGTCCCTTGAAAGTTTCTACAGACTTTACCTAAGAGGAAGCAGGAAACTCGGTTTCCATGTAACTTGAAAATATCTGGGCATTTGCTAATTTGTCCGTGGCTTAAGACAGTGCTCATACCTAGGAATAGACAGGGACTTTATCAAATGTTAATCTGCAATATGGGAGTCCTGGTTCTCATATTATTCAGAGCAGCGTCCTATATGCATACCACTAATCGGGCATTGCCGTTCCTCAGGAACGTGTTGCCCCTCTTGATAGTTCTAACTGAGAATCTGGCCTACTGCTCCGTTTGTTTCACAGTGTCCTGTGAGACCGAATTCCACAATCGACGCAATCATCTACAATTTTTTAATGTGATCACTGGCTTCAGGTTTACCTCGTAGTCCAGAAACTACTGCTTGACATTCGTTTTCGCATTGAGAATGTGGGGTTAGGGGTTCCCACATATTTAGGATGTATTCTTAAGGGGGAAACAGCAATCTTCGATTCCAAGTCCCGGGGAATCTTCTTGGCGTCTGGGTACTTGTATGTAAGAGTTTGTACTTCTATGTCACCAGAAAACGTCTGGGCGTCTTCCTGATAATTAAAAAAGGAAAGTGGGTTATGGGAGACCTCAATCCAATTCTACAGGGCTCCGTTATATGGGCTTATCTGGAATCAGAGCTTCTAGTCCTCCAAACACTTCAGAGCATGTTGCCATTTGGAAAGGACAAGTGTCATTATAGATTCCCAGCAACATTCTGGGCCTCTTGGTTGTTGTAAACAAGAAGCAGTTCATGCAATTCAGTTGGGCTTCTGGGCACAAGTAAAGGCAGCATACAGGACTAACGCATCATATCACCATATTTGTGTGTAACACTTGTCTTAAGATGTACCCTGTAATCCTAAAACTTCCGTTTGTGAATCTATTTGATATGGTTTGGGGGGTTGGGGTTGCCAAGCATGTAGTACATTTTTTTAAAGATAAGCAGGAATCATGGATTCCACATCCCTGCTAAAGAGCTGGGCATCTGTCTATTTGCATACAGAATTTAGGAATCCAGATAGCCAGGGAAAATCAGGTTCTTGCTGAGAACAAGAAAAGAATGCGGGATCAGGGGTTCTCAATCATCAAAACCTATATGGCCCCTTGTTAAGGTTTAATGAGGAATCTGGGCTTGTAGGTCCCTCCATTTTTCAGAGCTACTTTCTATGTGGATACCTAAAATCTCTTATTACAGATCCAAGAAGATTCCTGTCCTTTCGATACTTGTAGTCGAGTATCTGAACCTACTATTTCGTTTGTTTCTATCAACATCTTCGACCATAATCCAGTTCCCCAGGTATCAACTGGCATGTTGCTACAAAATCCCTCGCTCGATGTTACCTCAAAATACTGAAATTTCCTGTGGTCAGGCTGGTGGAAATTGGGATATTGGGTTTAGAATATTACTCATTTTTACGATGTCTTGTTAGAGGAACCTGGATGCTTGGATTACAGTTCCCAGGTACTCTATGGGAGTCTTCCTACTGATATCCAAACAACTGGATTCTATGTTCACCAGGAAATATCACGGGTATTGCTGACAATTAAGCAGGAATTTGCGAAACGGGAATCCTCATATACGGGAAACAACATGACCTCTTAATACAGAAGAATAAAGTATCTGGATTACACGAGTCCACAAATCCCAAAAACCTACAGGGAGTCTTACTAAGGAAGAAAAAGTAGGATTTGTAGCACGAATCTGGGAAATGGGAAGCCTCATATACAGGAAACTTCACAACCTCCTCCTAAGGACGAACAAGGAATCTGGGTGACACATGTCCTCGATCCAAAAAATCTACAGTGTGTCTTTCTAATGGCTACATAAGTGTCAGGGTTTCGAAGTAGGTCTCTCGGTAATGGGAGTCTTCATATACAGGATATTACACAGCCTCTACCTAAGAAAGGATAAACAATCTGGTTTTCCTGAGACCTCAATGCCAAAAATCTACTGGGCGTCTTGCTAAGGGCTAAACAAGAATCAGGATTTCGAAGCAAGAATCTGGGGAATGGGAGTCCTCATATACAGGAAACTACATGGGCTCTTGCTAAGGTAGAATAACAAATCTGGGTTACACGAAATCAATTCCAAAAATGTTCAGGGCGTCTTGGTAAGGCCTACAAGACTCGGAATTCGATGTCCCCATATTTTTCAGAGCTGGATACTATGCATATTAAGAATCAGTCATTCCAGAAGTCCTGCAACATTCTGGTCCTCTAGATAGTTTAAAGGAAAATATGACACTACAAGTCCGTTTAGATTCTGGATCCTCTAACGCCAAATTCCAGGACACAAGTAATCATATCAGGTGCATTGAATGTAAGCCCTGAATTCAGGGTTACCTTGTACTCCAGAAACATCTGGTAGTTCCGCTATTCGGATTTAGGACCTAGGGTTTAGTTGTTGCACCATATTTAGAAGGTATTTTTGGTAGGGCACCAGGGTCTTCGTTTGCAAGTCCATAGGAGCATTCTGGAGTCTTTCTATTGGGAGCAACATGTCTGGACTTCTAGGGAAAACATCAGATGGTTCGTCTGAGAATGAAACAGGAATCTCAGACACTATGTCCCCAGACAGTTTCTACTCATGTTACCAATGTGGAACAAGGAAAATCAGTTTGCATGTGACCAGCAAACTTCTGGGCAGTTGTTAATTTTTCCCTGGCTTAAGGTAGTTCTCATACCTAGAAGCATACAGGAATTTTCTAAATGCTAATCAGGAATTTGGCGTTCCTGTCCCCACACTTTTCAGAACTAATTCCTCTATACGAACCACAAAATTGTCATTAACAATTCCCAGGAACCAGCTGTTCCTCTTCTTAATTGTAGCAGAGAATCCGGCCATCTGCTCGGCTTTTTTTTTGCAGGAGGCTGTAAGGCCAGATTCCACAACCCAAGGAATCATGTCGCCATTTTTTGTGTAATTTCTGACTCCAGGTTTACCCCCTAATCCAGAAACTGCTACTGGAATTTTGGATTGATATTCATAACCTGGGATTTGGTGTTCCCAAATATTTAGGACGTATTCTTAAAGGTGACCCAGCAATCTTGGATTCCAGCGTCATTCTGACCTTTTGGGCTTATGATTATTGGTATATAAGAGTTTGTACTTCCACGTCATCAGGTAACTTCTGGGAGTCTTACTCAGAACAAAAGGAATCTGGGTTACGGGGGTCTCCAATCCAAGAATTCTACATGGACACATTATAATGACTAATCTGGAATCTGGGATTCTATTTTGACACATTCTTTAGGGCTACAGTCCTCTTGGATATGACAATTTTCTCATTATAGATTCTCAGCAACCTTCTAGTGTTCTTGATAGTTGTAACCGAGAATGTGAACTCTCAAGTCCGTTGGGTTTTTGGGACAATAAAGGGCAGATAACAGGACCCAAAGAGTGTTATCGCCATATTTTTATGTAACTATCACCTTAAGATGTACCTTGTAATCCTAAAACTTCTGTTTATTCTTCTATTACCATAGGGGCCTGGTGTTTTGAGATTGCCAAATATTTATTACGTACTTTTAAACGTAACGAGTATTCATGGATTCCATGACCATAGGTAATTTCTGGGCATCTGCCTCTTTGTATACAGAGTTTTTGGATCCACATCACGAGGGAAAATCAGAGCATCTTGCTGAGAAAGACAAAGAAATGCGGTTCTAGCAGTTCTCATTCAACAGAATCTATAGGGCCTCTTAAAAAGTTTAATCAACAATCTGGGCTTTGGCATTCCTACATTGTTCAGAGCTACTAGCTCCATAGAACCCTTAATCGGTCATTACAGATCCCCAGAAACATTCTATTCACTTGATATTTGTAATCGAGGAACTGGCCCAAATATCCTTTTGAGTTTTATGAACATTTAAGACCATAATCAGGTAACACAGGATTCAAATGGCATATGAGTACAAAACACTTCGACATATGTTACCACAAACTACAGAATTTTCTTTTGGTCGGGCAGGTGGGAATTGGGACATGGGTTTAGGAGAGTTCACATTTTGGGGAAGTCCTGTTAAGGGGAACCAGGAATATTGGATTCCGGTTCCCCATTAAAATTTTGGGAGTCTATCTCTTGATATCCAAACAACTGGAATTATAGGTCACCAGGAAATATCTCAGCGCCTTGCGGGGGATGTAGCAGGAATCTAGGTAATGGAAGACCTCATATGCAGGAAACTACACGGCCTCTTGCTAAGGAAGAATAAGGAATTTTGGTTGCACGAGTCCTGGGCCCAAAAATCCACAGTGCGTCTTACTAAGAGATAACCATGAATCAGGTTTTTAATGTAGGAATCTGGGTAATGGGAGTCCTCAAATACAGGGAACTGCACTGCCTATTGATAAAAAAGAATAAGGAATCTGGATTACACGTGTACTCAATCCCTAAAATCTTCAGGGCATCTTGCTAAGGGCTAAACACGAATCAGGGTTTTTGAAGCATGAATCTGTGGAAATTGGCGTCTTATATACAGGCAAATACATGGCCTTTAGCTAAGAAAGCATAAGGAATCTGGGTTACACGTGTTCTCTACCCCAAAAGAAATACAGGTCCTCTTGCTAAGGCCTAAACAAGAATAAGGGATTCAGGGAGGAATGTGGGTAATCGTACTCATAACAAGAAAATTCGAGGACTCTTTTAAAAAAAATAAGGAATCTGCTATACGCACTTCTTCAATCACAAAATCTACATGGCGTCTTGCTAAGGGCTAAACAAGAATCAGCGTTTCTAAACAGGAATCTGGGGAAAGTAGGTCCTCAAATGCAGGACACTACACGGCCTCCAGTGAAGGAAGAATAAGGAATCTGTGTTAAACGAGTCCTCAATCTGAAAAAATAATCAGGACATCTTGCTACTGGACAAAAAAGAATCAGGGCTTCGAGCTACCCTCATGTTTTGGAGCTATTTAGCATGTGGACGTTAGGAATCAGTCAATTCAGGACACCAGCAACATTCTGTTCCTCTTGGTAGTAGTAAACGGATATCTCGCACTGCAAGTCCATTAGGTTCCTGAGGACAACTAAGTCCAGATTCCAGCACAAAAGGGATCATTTCGCCAAATTTGCATGTAACTCTTGGTCTCAAGATGAACTTTGTAATTCTCAAACTTCCATTTGTCCTTTTATTTTAAGAGGGGCCGAGGGTTTTGCAGTTGCCAAATGTTTAGTAAGTATTTTGAAAGGTAACCAGGAATCACGGATTCCCCAACCCTAGGAAACTTGTGGGCATCTGTCTTTATGCATAGAGAGTTTTGGAATACACATGGACAGGGAAAATGAAGGCAATTTGCTGAAAACGAAAAGGGAATCCTGGTTCTTAAGTTCTCATTGCCAAATTTACAGGGCCTCTTGATGATTTTAAATCAGGAATCTGGGCATAGGTCCCCATATTGTTATGGTGTCTTGTACAAGGGAACCAGGATTCTTGGATTCCAATTGCCCAGGAAACTTCTGGAGGTCCTTCAATTGCTATTCAAACAACTTGCATTCTAGTTCACCACGAAATATCTCGGTGTCCTCCAGAGAATGAAGCAGGAATCTGGGAAATGGAAGTCCTCATATACAGGAAATTTCATAACCCTACCGAAGGATGAATAACGAATCTGGGCTACATGGATCCTCTATACTGAAAACCTACAGTGCATTTTGCTAAGGCCTAAACAAGATCAGGGCTTCGAGCACCCCTCATGTTTTAGAGCTATTTGTTCTGTGGATACTAAGAATCAATCATTCCTGGACTCCAGAAACACTCTGGTACTCTTGATAGTTGTGAACGAGAATCTGGCACTACAAAGCCATTTAGATACTCGGAGCCTCTGATTCGAGATACAGGACACTGGACATTCTCTCGGATTTTTTGTATGTAATCCCTGACTTCAGTGTTAACTCGTAGTCCAGAAACTAGAGTGGCTCCGCTGTTCGTTATTAGGACTTTGGGATTAGGTGTTCAATTTTTTTAGGAGGTATTAATGGGAGGGACCCAGGAATCTTAGATTGCACGTCCCGAGGAATATTCTTGTCATCTTTCTATGGGTAGGCAAGAGTCTAGAATTCCAGGCCAACAGGAAGCATCTCTTCGTTTTGCTAACAACGAAATAGGAAAGTTTCTATAGGTTTTACCTAAGAGGAACCAGGAAACTCGGTTTCCATGTAACTTGCAAACATCTCGGCATTTGCTAATTTATTCGTGGGTTAAGACAGTGCTCATACCTAGGAATCGACTGGGTCTTTACCAAATGTTAATCTTCAATCTGGGACTCCTGTTTCTCATATTTTTCAGAGCAGCGTCCTATATGCATACTACTAAACGGGCATTGCCGTTTGTCAGGAATGTGTTGCCCCTCTTGATAGTTGTAACTGAGAATCTGGCCTACTGGTCCGATTGTTTCACAGAGTCCCGTGTCGGATTCCACAATGCATGCAATCATCTGCCAATTGTTAATGTGATCACTGGCTTCAGGTTTACCTTGTCGTCCAGAAACTACTGCTGGACATTCGTTTTCACATTGAGAATGTGGGGTTAGGGGTTCCCACATATTTAGGATGTATTCTTAAGGGGGAAACAGCAATCTTCGATTTCAGGTCCCGGGGAATCTTCTTGGCGTATGGGTACTAGTATGTAAGAGTTTGTACTTCTATGTCACCAGAAAAGGTCTGGGCATCTTCCTGATAATTAAAAAAGGAATGTGGGTTATGGGAGACCTCAATCCAATTCTACAGGGCTCCGTTATAAGTGCTTATCGGGAATCTGGTCTTCTAGTCCTCCAAATTCTTTAAGAGCATGTTGCCACTTGGAAAGGACAAGTGTAATTATAGATTCCCAGCAACCTTGGGGGACTCTTAATTGTTGTAACCAAGAAGCAGTCTGTGCAATTCAGTTGGGTTTCTAGGCACAAGTAAAGGCAGATTACAGGACTAAGGCAACGTCTTGCCACATTTTTGTGTAACACTTGTCTTAAGATGTACCCTGTTATCCTAAAACCTCCGTTTGTGAATCTATTTGATATGGCTTGGGGGGTTGGGGCTGTCAAGCATGTAGTACATATTTTTAAAGTTAACCAGGAATCACGGATTCCACATCCCTGGAAAACAGCTGGGCATCTGTCTATTTGCATACAGAATTTAGGAATCCAGATCGCCAGGGAAAATCAGGTTTTTGCTGAGAACGAGAAAAGAATGCAGAATCAGGGGTCCTCAAATGTCAAAACCTATATGGTCTCTTGATAAGTTTTAATGAGGAATCTGGGCTTGTAGGTCCTTCCATTTTTCAGAGCTACTTTCTACGTGGATACCTAAAATCTCTTATTACAGATTCAAGAATATTCCCATCCTTTCGATACTTGTAGTCGAGTATCTAAATGTATTATTTCGTTTGTTTCTATCAATATCTTCGGCCATAATCTAGTTCCCCATGTATCAACTGGCATGTTGCTACAAAATCCCTCGCTCGAGGTTACCTCAAAATACCGAAATGTCCTGTGGTCAGACTGGCGGAAATTGGAATATTGGGTTTAGAATATTACACATTTTTATGATGTCTTGTTAAGTGGAACCTGGAAGCTTGGATTTCAATTCCCAGGTACTCTATGGGAGTCTTTCCATTGATATCCAAACAACTGAATTCTCTGTTCATCAGGAAATATCACGGGTATTGCTGAGAATTAAGCAGGAATTTGCAAAACGAGAATCCTCATACACGGGAAATAACATGGACTCTTACTACGGAAGAATAAAGAATCTGGGTTACACGAGTCCTCAAATCGCAAAAACCTACAGGGAGTCTTACTAAGGAAGAAAAATTATCAGGGATTTGAAGCACGAATCTGGGGAATGGGAAACCTCATATACAGGAAACTTCACAATCTCCTCCTAAGGACGAATAAGGAATGTGGGTGACACATGACCTCGATCCAAAAAAATCTACAATGCGTCTTTCTAATGACTAAACAAGTGTCAGGGTTTTGAAGCAGGACTCTCGGTAATCGGAGTCTACATACACAGGATACTACACAGCCTCTACCTAAGAAAGGATAAACAATCTGGTTTTCCCGAGACCTCAATGCCAAAAATCTACTGGGCGTCTTGCTAAGGGTTAAACAAGAATCAGGATTTGGAAGCAAGAATCTGGGGAATGGGAGTCCTCATATACAGGAAACTACATGGGCTCTTGCTAAGGGAGAATAACAAATCTGGGTTACACGAGACTTCAACTCCAAAAATGTTCAGGGATTCTGGGTAAGGCCTACAAGACTCGGAATTCGACGTCCCCATATTTTTCAGAGCTGGAGACTATGTGCATATTAAGAATCACTCATTCCCAAAGTCCCGCAACAAACTGGTCCTCTCGATAGTTTAAACAAAAATATGGCACTACAAGTCCGTTTAGATTCTGGACCTCTAACACCAAATTCCGGGACACAAGTAATCTTATGCCGTGCTTTGAATGTAAGCCCTGAGTTCAGGGTTACCTCGAACACCAGAAAATTCTGGAAGTTCTGCTATTCGGAATTAGGATCTTGGGTTTAGATGTTGCACCATGTTTAGAAGGTATTTTTGGGAGGGCACCAGGTTCTTGGCTTGCAAGTCCATAGGAGCATTCTGGAGTCTTTCCATTGGGAGTCACATGTCTGAACTTCCTGGGAACGGGGAAACATCAGATGGTTCATCTGAGAACGAAACAGGAATCTCAGACACTATGTCCCCAGAAAGTTTCTACTCATGTTACCAATGTGGAACAAGGAAAATCAGTTTGCATGTGACCAGCAAACTTCTGGGCAGTTGATAATTTTTCCCTAGCTTAAGGTAGTTCTCATACCTAGAAGCCTACAGGAATTTTCTAAATGCTAATCAGGAATTTGGAATTCCTGTCCCCACACTTTTCAGAACTAATTCCTGTATACGTACCACAAAATTGTCATTAACAATTTCCAGGAACCTGCTGCTCCTCTTCTTAGTTGTAACAGAGAATCTGGCCATCTGCTCGGCTTTTTTTTTTGCAGGAGGCTGTAAGGCCAGATCCACAACCCAAGGAATCATGTCGCCATTTTTCGTGTAATTTCTGACTCCAGGTTTACCTCCTAATCCAGAAACTACTACTAGAATTTTGGATTGATATTCATAACCTGGGATTAGGTGTTTCGAATATTAAGGACATATTCTTAAAGGGGAACCAGCAATCTTGGATTCCAGCGTCATTCTGATATTTTGGGCTTATGATTATTGGTATATAAGAGTTTGTACTTCCACGTTGTCAGGTAACTTCTGGGAGTCTTACTGAGAACAAAAAGAATTTGGGTTACGGGGGTCACCAATCCAAGAATTCTACATGGACACTTTATAAGGGCTAATCTGGAATCTGGGATTCAATTTCCACACATTCTTTAGGGCCACAGACCTCCTGGATATGACAATATTTTCATTATAGAATCTCAGCTACATTCTGGTGTTCTTGATAGTTGTAACCAAAAATGTGGACCCTCAAGTCCGTTGGGTTATTTGGGACAACATAGGGCAGATTACAGGACCCAAAGAAGCTTATCGCCATATTTTTATGTAACTATCGCCTTAAGATGTACCTTGTAATCCTAAAACTTCTGTTTGTTCTTCTATTATGATAGGGGCCTGGTGTTTTGAGGTTGCCAAATATTTATTATGTACTTTTAATGGTAAGCAGTATTCAAGTATTCCACCACCCTAGGTAATTTCTAGGCCTCTGCCTCTTTGTATACAGTGTTTTTGGATCCACATCACAAGGGAAATCAGAGCATCTTGCTGAGAAAAAAAGGAAATGCGGTTCTAGCAGTTATCATTCGCCCAAATCTACAGGGCCTCTTAAAAGGTTTAATCAGGAATCCGGTCTTCAGGATTCCTACATTTTCCAGAGTTACTAGCTTCATAGATACCCTTAATTGATCATTAGAGATCCCCAGGAACATTCTATTCACTTGATATTTGTAATCGTGGATGTGGCCCAAATATCCTTTTGAGTCTTATGAACATCTAGGATCATAATCAGGTACCCCAGGATTCAAATGGCGTATGGGTACAAAATACCTATATTCATGTTACCTCAAACTTCAGAATTTTCTTGTGGTCGGGCTGGTGGGAATTGGGACATGGGTTTAGAAGAGTCCACATTTTGGGGATGTCCTGTTAAGAGGAACCAGGAATCTTGGATTCCAGCCCCCCAATAAAATTTTGGGAAACTTTCTCTTGATTTCCAAACAACTGAAATTCTAGGTCACCAGGAAATATCTCAGCGCCTTGCTGAGGTTGTAGCAGGAATCTGGGTAATGGGAGTCCTCATATGTATGAAACTACATGGCCTCTTGCTATGGAAGAATAAGGAATTTTGGTTGCACGAGTCCTCAGCCCAAAAATCCACAGGGCGTCTTACTAAGAGATAACCATGAATCAGGTTTTTAATGTAGGAATATGGGTAGTGTCAGTCCTCAAATATAGGAAACTGGACTGCCTATTGCTAAGAAAGAATAAGGAATCTGGGTTACACGTGTCCTCAATCCCTAAAAAACTTCAGGGCTATACACGAATCAGGGTTTTTGAAGCATGAATCTGTGGAAACGGGATCCTCATATACAGGCACATACACGGCACTTAGCCAACAAAGAATACGGAATCTGGGTTCCACGTGTTCTCTATCCCAAAAGAACTACAGGGCCTCTTGCTAAGGGCTAAACAAGAAAAAGGAATTCGAAGCAGGAATGTGGGTAATAATACTCAAAACAGGAAAATTCGAGGCCTCTTTTTTAAAAAAATAAGAAATCTGTTTTACGCGGTTCCTCAATCACAAAATCTACATGCGTCTTGCTAAGGGCTAAACTAGAATCAGGGCTTCGAAACAGGAACCTGGGGAAAGGTAGTCCTCAAATACAGGCCACTACACGGCGTCCACTGAAAGAAGAATAAGGAATCCGTGTTACACGAGTCCTCAATTCGAAAACTTATCAGGTTGTCTTGCTACTGGATAAACAAGAATCAGGGCTTCGGGCTCCCCTCATGTTTTGGAGCTATTTAGCATGTCGACATTAGGAATCAGTCAATTCATGACTCCAGCAACAAACTGTTCCTCTTGGTTGTAGTAAACGGGTATCTCGCACTGCTAGTCCGTTAGGTTCCTGAGGACAACTAAGGACAGAAAACAGCACAAAAGGGGTCATCTCACCATATTTGCATGTAACTCTTGGTCTCAAGATGAACTTTGTAATTCTCAAACTTCCATTTGTCCTTTTATTTTGAGAGGGGCAGAGAATTTTGCAGTTGCCATATGTTTAGTATTTTGAAAGGTAACGATGTATCGCGGATTCCCCAACCCTAGCAAACTTGTGGGCATCTGTCTTTTTGTATACAGAATTTTGGAATACACATGGACAGGGAAAATCAAGGCATCTTGCTGAGAAAGAAAAGGGAATCCGGGTTCTTGAGTTCTCATACGCCAACGTCTACAGGGTCTCTTGATGAGGTTTAATCAGTAATCTGGGCTTTTAGGTACCCATATTGTTATGGTGTCTTGTACAAGGGAACCAGGATTCTTGGATTCCTATTGCCCAGGAAATTTCTGGAGGTCTTTCAATTGATATCCAAACAACTTGAATTCTAGATCACCACGAAATATCTCGGTGTCCTCTGGAGAAAGAAGCAAGAATCTGGGTAATGGGAGTCCTCATATACAGGAAATTTCATAACACTTGTGAAGGATGAATAAAGAATCTGGGCTACATGGGTCCTCTATACCGAAAATCTACAGTGCGTCTTGCTAAGTGCTAAACACGATCAGGGCTTCGAGCACCCCTCTTGTTTTAGAGCTCTTTGTTCTGTGGATATTACGAATCAATCATTCCTGGACTCCAGAAATACTCTGGAACTCTTGATAGTTGTGAATCTGGCACTACAAGTTCATTTAGATACTCGGAACCTCTGATTCCAGATACAGGACACTGGACATTCTCTCAGATTTTTTGTATGTAAGCCCTGATTTCAGTGTTACCTCGTTCTCCAGAAACTAGAGTGGATCCGCTGTTCGTTATTAGGATTTTGGGTTAGGTGTTCAAATTTTTTAGTAGGTATTATTGGGAGGGAACCAGGAATCTTAGATTGAATGTCCCGAGGCATATTCTTGTCATATTTCTATGGGTATACAACAGTCTGGATTTCCAGGCCAACTGGCAGCATCTCGTCATTTTGCTTACAACAAAATATGAACCTGGGTCACTGTGTCTCTTGAAAGTTTCTACAGGCTTTACTTAAGAGGAACCAGGAAACGCGGTTTCAATGTAACTTGCAAACATCTGGGCATCTGCTAAATTATCCGTGTCTTAAGGCAGTAATCATACCTAGGAATCGACAGAGACTTTAGCAAATGCTAATCTGCAATCTGGGTGTCCTGTTCTCATATTATTCAGAGCAGCGTCCTATATGCATACCACTAATCGGGCATTGCTGTTCCCCAGGATCATGTTTCACCTCTTGATAGTTGTAACTGAGAATCTCGCCTATTGGTCCGTTTGTTTCACAGGGTCCTATAAGGCCAGATTCCACAATCCACGCAATCATCTGCCATTTGTTCATTTCATCACTGGCTTCAGGTTTACCTCGTAGTCCAGAAACAACTGCTGGACATTCGTTTTCGCATTGAACATGTGGGATTAGGGATTCCCACATATTTAGAATATATTCTTAAGGGGGAACCAGCAATCTTCAATTCCATGTCCCGGGGAAACTTCTTGGAGTATGTTTATTTTTATGTAAGAGTTTGTACTTCTATGTCACCAGAAAACGTCTGGGGGCCTTCCTGATAATATAAAAAGGATTGTGGGTTATGGGAGACCTCATTCCAATTCTACAGGGCTCCGTAATAAGGGCTTATCTGGAATCTGGGCTTCTAGTCATCCAAATTCTCCAGAGCATGTTCCACTTGGAAAGAACAAGCGTCATTATAAATTCCCAGCAACATTCTGGGCCTCTTGATTGTTGTAGCCAAGAAGCAGTCTGTGCAATTCAGTTGGGTTTCTTGGCACAAGTAAAGGCAGATTACGGGACTAAGGCATCATCTCACCACATTTGTGTGTAACTCTTGTCTTAAGATGTACCCTGTAATCCTAAAACTTCTGTTTGTTAATCTCTTTGATATGGCTTGGGAGTTGGGGTTGCTAAACATGTGGTACATATTTTTAAAGGTAACCAGGAATCACGGATTCCACATCCCTGGAAAACAGCTGGGCATCTGTCTATTTGCATACAGAATTTAGGAATCCAGATCACCAGGGAAAATCAGGCTGTTGCTGAGAACGAGAAGAGAATGCGGGATCAGGTGCCCTCAATCATCAAAATCTATATGGTCTCTTGATAAGGTTTAATGAGGAATCTGGGCTTGTAGGTCCTTCCATTTTTCAGAGCTACTTTCTACGTGGATACCTAAAATCTCTTATTACAGATCCAAGAATATTCCCGTAATTTCGACAGTAGTAATCGAATATCTGAACCTACTATTTCGTTTGTTTCTATCAACATCTTTGGCCATAATACTGTTCCCCAGGTATCAACTGGCATTTTGTGACAAAATCCCTCCCTTGAGGTTACCTCAAAATACCGAAATTTCCTGTGGTCATGCTGGTGGACATTGGGATATTGGATTTAGAATATTACACATTTTTACGGTATGTTGTTAAAGAGAACCTGGAAACTTGGATTACAATTCCCAGGTACTATATGGGAGACTTTCTATTAATATCCAAACAACTGGAATTATATGTTCATCAGGAAATACTTCGGGAATTGCTGAGAATTAAGCCAGAATTTGCGAAATGGGAGTCCTCATATACGGGAAATAACATGGCCTCTTACTACGAAACATAAGGGATTTGGGTTACATGAGTCCTCAAATCCCAAAAACCTAAAAGGATCCTTACTAAGGGATAAAAATGTATCAGGGATTTGAAGTACGAATCTGGAGAATGGGAGTTTTCATATACAGGAAACTTCACAACCTCTTTCTAAGGACAATCAAGGAATCTGGGTGACACATGTCCTTGTTCCTAAAAATCTACAAGGCGTCTTTCTAAGGGCTAAACAAGAATCAGAGTTACGAAGAAGGAATCTCGGTAATGGGAGTCTTCATATACAGAAAACTACACAGCATCTAGCTAAGAAAGGATAAGGAATCTGGTTTTCATGAGTGCTCAATGCCAAAAATCTACTGGGCATTGTGCTAAGGGCTAAACAAGGATCAGGATTTCGATGCAAGAATCTGGAGAATGGGAGTACTCATATACAGGAATCTACACGGGCTTTTGCTAAGCAAGAATAACGAATCTGGTTTACACGAGTCCTCAATTCCAAAAATGTTCAGGGCGTCTTGGTAAGGCCTACAAGTCTCGGACTTCGACTTCCCCATATTTTTCAGAGCTGTATCCTATGTGCATATTAGGAATCACTCATTCCAGAAGTCACGCAACATTCTGATCTTCTCGATAGTTTAAAGAAAAATATGGCACTACAAGTCCATTTAGATTCAGGATCCTCTAATGCCAAATCCCATGACACAAGTAATCATCTCGGGTGTTTTGAATGTAAGCCCTGAGTTCAGGGTTACCTTGTACTCCAGAAGCTTCTGGTAGTTCAGCTATTCGTAATTAGGACCTTGGGTTTAGATGTTGCACCATATTTAGAAGGTATTTTTCGCAGGGGACCAGGGTCATGGTTTACAAGTCCATTGGGGCGTTCTGGAGTCTTTCTTTTGGGAGCCACGTGTCTGGACATCTAGGGACCGGGGAAACATCTGGTCGTTCTTCCAAGAACGATACTGGAATCTCGGACACTATGTCCCCAGAAAGCTTCTACTCATGTGACCAATGTGGAACAAAGAAAATCAGTTTGAATGTGACCAGCAAACTTCTGGGCACTTGTTAATTTTTCCCTGGCTTAATGTAGTTGTCATACCTAGAAGCCTACAGGAATTTTCTAAATGCTAATCAGGAATTTGGAGTCCCAGTCCCCACACTTTTCAGAACTAATTCCTATATACGTAATGCAAATCTGTCATTAATGATTGCCAGGAACTTGCTGTGCCTCTTCTTAGTTGTCACAGAGAATCTGGCCACCTGTTCGGCTTTTTTTGCAGGAGGCTGTAAGGCCAGATTCCACTACCCAGGGAATCATATCACCATTTTTCCTGTAATTTCTGACTTCAGGTTTACCTTCTAATCCAGAAACTGCTACTGGAATTTGGATTCATATTTGTAATTTAGGATTAGGCGTTCCCAAATATTTTGGACTTATTCTTAAAGGGGATCCAGTCATCTTGGATTCCACCGTAATTCATACCGTTTGGGCTTATGATTATTGATATATAAGAGTTTGTACTTCCATGTCGTCAGGTAACTTCTGGGAGTCTTACTGAGAACAAAAATAATCTGGGTTACAGGGGTCGCCAATCCAAGAATTCTACATGGACACATTATAATGGCTAATCTGGAATCTGGGATTCTATTTCCACACATTCTTTAGGGCTACAGGCCTCTTGGATATGACAATTTTGTCTATATAGATTCTCAGCAAGCTTCTGGTCTTCTTGATGGTTGTAACTGAGAATGTGGCCCTCAAGTCCGTTGGGTTCCCTAGGACAACAAACGGCAGACTCCAGGACCCAAAGAATCTTATCGCTATGTTTGTAACTATCACCTTAAGATGTACCTTTTAATCCTAAAACTGCTGTTTGTCCTTCTATTGCGTTAGGGACCTGGTGTCTTGCGGTTGCCAAATATTTATTACGTACTGTTAACAGTAACCAAGATTCATGGATTCCACGACCCTAGGTAATTTCTGGGCATCTGCCTATTTGTATACAGAGATTTTGGATCCATATAACGCGGGAAAATGAGGGTATCTTGCTGAGAACGAAAATGAAATCAGGTTCAACGATTTCTCATTCCCTCGAATCTACAGGGCTTCTTCATAAGGTTTAATCAGCATTCTGGGCTTCAGGGTCCCTACGTTTTGCAGAGCTTCTAGCTCCTTAGGAACCCTTTATCAGTCATTACAGGTCCCCAGGAACTTTATATTCTCTTCATAGGTGTAATCGTGAATCTGGCCCAAATATCCTATTGTGTCTTAGTGAGTCATTACAGATCCCCAGGAACATTCTATTCTCTTGCTAGTTGTAATCGAGGATCGGGCCCAAATATCCTTTTGTGTCTTATGAACATCTAGGACCATAATCAGGTACCCTAGGTATCATATGGCCTATTGTTACAAAATCTCTCATTTCAGGTTACCTCAAACTACAGAAATTTCCTGTGGTCGGGCTGGTGGGCATTGGGACATGGGTTTTGGAGAGTCCACATTTTGGGGAGGTCTTTTAAAGGGGAACCAGGAATCTTGGATTCCAGTTCCCCAATAACCTTATTGGAGTCTTTCTATTGGTATCCAAACTACTGGAATTCTAGGTCACCAGGAAATATCTCAGCGCCTTGCTGAGAATGTAGCAGGAATCTGGGTAATGGGAGTTCTCATATATAGGAAACTACATGGCCTCTTGATAAGTAAGAATAAGGAAATTTGGTTACACAAGTCCTAAGCCCAAAAATCCACAGGGCGTCTTACTAAGAGGTAACCATGAATCAGGTTTTTAATGGAGGAATCTGGATAGAGGGAGACCTCAAATACAGGAAACTGGACTGCCTATTGCTAAGAAAGAATAAGGAATCTGGGTTAAACGTGTCCTCAATCTCTAAAAAATTTCAGGGCGTCTTGCTAAGGGCTAAACACGAATCAGGGTCTTTGAAGCATGAATCTGCGGAAATGGTGTCCTCATACACAGGCAAATACACGGCCTTTTGCTAAGAAAGAATAAGAAATGTGGGTTGCACGTGTTCTCTATCCCAAAAGAACAATAGGGCCTCTTGCTAAGGGCTAAGCAACAATAAGGGATTCGAAGCAGCAATGTGGGTATTACTCCACATAACAGGAATCTTCGAGGCCTCTTGCTAAGAAAAAATAAGGAATCTGTTTTACACGGTTCCTCAATCAGAAAATCTACATGGCGTCTTGCTAAGGGCTAAGCAGGAACCAGCTTTCCAAAACAGGATTCTGGGGAAAGGGAGTCCTCATATACAGGACACTACATGGCCTCCAGTAAAGGAATTATAAGGAATCTGTGTTACACAAGACCTGAATCCGAAAAAATTCTCAGGACGTCTTGCTACTGGAGAAACAAGAATCAGGGATTCGAGCTCCCCTCATGTTTTGGAGCTATTTAGCATGTGGATATTAGGAATCAGTCAATTCAGGACCTCAGCATCATTCTTATCCTCTTGATAGTTCTAAACGGGTATTTGGCACTACAAGACCGTTAGGTTCCTCGGGACAACTAAGGACAGATTCCAGCACATAATGATCATCTTGCCATTTTTGGATGTAACTCAGGGTCTCAAGATGAACCTTGTAATTCTCAAACTTCTATTTGACCTTCTATTTTGAGAGGGGCGAGGGTTTTACAGTTGCCAAATGTTTAGTAAGTATTTTGAAAGGTAACCAGGAATCATGGAATCCCCAACACTAGGAAACTTGTGGGCATCTGTCTTTTTGTATACAGGGTTTTGGAATACACATAGACAGGGAAAATCAAGGCATCTTGCTGGGAACGAAAAGGGAATCCGGTTTCTTGGAGTTCTCATTCACTGAAGACTACAGGGCCTGTCAATGAGGTGTAATCTGGAATCTGGGCTTCTAGGTCCCCATATTATTAGGGTGCCTTGTAAAAGGGAACCAGGTATCTTGGATTACAATTGCCCAGGAAACTTCTGGGGGTCTTTCAATTGATATCCAAACACCTTGAATTCTACATCACCACGATATATTTCGCTGTCTTGCTCAGAATGAAGCAGGAATCTGCATAATGCGAATCTTCACATAAAGGAAACTTCATGACTCTTGCAAAAGATAAATAAGGGATCTGGGCTACATGGGTCCTCAATACCTACAATCTACAGTGCGTCTTGCTAAGGGCTAAACGAGTTCAGGACTTCAAGCACCCCCTCATGTTTTAGAGAAATTTGTTATGTGGATATTACAAATCAATCATTCCTGGACTCTAGCAACACTCTGGTAATCTTGATAGTTGTGAACGAGAATATGGCACTACAAGTCCATTTATTTACTCGGAACCTCTGATTCCAGATCCATGACACGAGTAATTCTGTCGGATTTTTTGTATGTAAGCCCTGACTTCAGTGTTACCACGTACTCCAGAAACTTCAGTGGCTCTGCAGTTCGTTATTAGGACTTTGCTTTTAGCTGTTCAATTTTTTTAGGAGGTATTATTGGGAGGGAACCAGGAATCTTAGATTCCACGTCCATAGGCATATACTTGTCATCTTTCTATGTGTATACCAGAGTCGGGACTTCCAGGCCAACAGGAAACATCTCGTCATTTTGCTTAAAACGAAATAGGAATCTGGGTCATTGTGTCCCTTGAAAATTTCTCCACGCTTTACTAAAGAGGAACCAGGAAACTCTGTTTCCATGTAACTTGCAAACATCTGAGCATTTGCTAAATTATCCGTGGCTTAAGGCAGTGCTCATACCTAGGAATCGACAGGGACTTTAGCAAATGCTAATCTGGAATCTGGGAGTCCTGGTTCTCATATTATTCAGAGCAACGTCCTATCTTCATACCAGAAATTGGGCATTGCCAATCCCCAGGAACGTGTTGCACCCCTTGATAGTTGTAACAGAGATTCTGGCCTACTGGTTCGTTTGTTTCACAGGGTCCTGTAAGGCCAGATTCCACAATCCACGCAATCATCTGCCATTTGTTAATGTGATCAATGTCTTCAGGTTTACCTTGCAGTCCAGAAACTACTGTTGGTCATTCTTTTTCACATTGAGAATGTGGGATTAGGGCTTCCCACATATTTAGAAGTTATTCTTAAGGGGTAACCAGCAATCTTCGATTCCAGGTCCGTGGGAAACTTCTTGGAGTATGTATTGTTATGCAAGCGTTTGTACTTCCATGTCAACAGAAAACGTCTGGGCGTCTTCCTGATAATAAAAAAAAGGAATGTGGGTTATGGGAGGCTTCGATCCATTTCTACAGTGGTCCGTTATATGGGCTTATCTGAAATCTGGGCTTCTAGTTCTCCAAATTCTTCAGAGCACGTTGCCACTTGGAAAGGACAAGTTTCATTATAGATTCCCAGCAACCTTCTGGTCCTCTTGATTGTTGTAACCAAGAATCAGTCCGTGCAATTCAGTTTGGTTTCTCGGCACAACTAAAGTCAGATTACAGGACTAAGGCATCATCTCGCAATATTTGTGTGCAACCCTTGTCTTAAGAAGTACCCTGTAATCTTAAAACTTTCGTTTTTGAATCTATTTGATATGACCTTAGGGGTTGAAGGCCGCTTAACATGTAGAACACATTTTTTAAGTTAATCAGGAATCGCGAATTCCTTGTCCCTGAGAAACAACTGGGTACATGTCTATTTGCATACAGAGTTTTGGAATCTAGATCACCAGGGAAAATCAGGGCATCTTGCTGAGAACGAGATGAGAATACAGTTTCATGGCTCCTCACACGTCAAAAGGTATACGGCCTCTTGATAATGTTTAATGAGGAATCTGGGCTTGCAGTTGCTTCCATTTTTCACAGCTTCTTACTACGTGGATCTCTAAAATGTCTTATTACAGATCCAAGAATATTCCGGTCCTTTCGATACTTGTAATCGAGTATGTGAACCTACAATTTTGTTTGTTTCTTATGAACATCTTCGGCCATACTCCTGTTCCCCTATATCAACTGGCATTTTGCGACAAAATACCTCGCTATAGGTTACCTCAAAATACCGAAATTTCCTGTGGTCAGACTGGTGGAAAATGGGATACTGGGTTTAGAATATTCCACATTTTTATGATGTCTTCTTAAGGGGAACCTGGAAGCTTGGATTACAGTTCCCAGGTACTATATGGGAGTCTTTCTATTGGTATCCAAACAACTGGAATTCTATGTTCATCTTGGAAATATCTCGGGTATTGTTGAGAATTAAGCAGGAATTTGTAAAATGGCAGTCCTCGTATACGGGAAACTACATGGCCTCATACTACGGAAGAATAAGAAATCTGAGTTACATGAGTCCTCAAATCCCAAAAACCTACAGGGAGTCTTACTAAGGGATAAACATTACCAGGGATTTGTAGCACGAATCTGGGGAATAGGAGCCCTCATATACAGGAAACTTCACAACCACCTCCTTAGGACGAACAAGAAATCTGGGTTACACAAGTCCTCGACCCAAAAAATCCACAGAGCGTCTTTCTAAGGGCTACAGAAGAATCAGAGATTCGAAGCAGGAATCTTGTTAAAGGGTGTCTTCATACACAGGAAACTACATATCCTTTACCTAAGAAAGAATAAGGAATCTGTTTTTCACGAGTCCTCAATGCCAAAAATCTACTAGGTGTCTTCCTAAGTGTTAAACAAGAATCAGGATTTCTCAACAAGAATCTGGGGAATGGGTGTCCTCATATACAGGAAACTACATGGGACTTGCTAAGGAAAAATAACGAATCTGGGTTATACGAGTACTCAATTCCAAAAATCTTCAGGGTGTCTTGGTAAGGCATACAAGACTCGGACATCGACGTCCCCATATTTTTCAGAGCTGGAAATTATGTGCATAATAGGAATCACTCATTCCAGATGTCCCGCAACATTCTAGTCCTCTCGATAGTTTAAATGAAAATATGGCACTACAAGTCCATTTAGTTTCATGATCCTCTAACCCCAAATTCCAGGACACAAGTAATCATCTCGGGTGTCTTGAATGTAAGCCATGACTTCAAGGTTACTTCATACTCCAGAAACTTCTGGTAGTTCAGCTACTCGGAATTAGGACCTTTGGTTTAGATGATGCCCCATGTTTAGAAGGTATTTTTGGGAGGGCACCAGGGTCTTGGTTTACAAGTTCATAGGAGTATCCTGGAGTCTTTCTATTGGGAGCCATGTGTCTGGATTTCTAGGGAATGGGGAAACTTCTGGTCGTTCTTCTGAGAATGAAACAGGAATCTCTGACACTATGTCCCCAGAAAGTTTCTACTCATGTTACCAATGTGGAACAAGGAAAATCAGTTTGCATGTGACCAGCAAACGTCTGGGCAGTTGTTAATTTTTCCCTGGCTTAATGTAGTTCTCATACCTAGAAATCTACAGGAATTTTCTAAATGCTATTCAGGAATTTGGAGTTCCTGTCCCCACACTTTTCAGAACTAATTCCTGTATACATACCACAAAACTGTCATTACCAATTCCCAGGAACCTGTTGCTCCTCTTCTTAGTTGTGACAGAGAATCTGGCCATGTGCTCAGTATTTTTTGCAGGAGGCTGTAAGGCCAGATTCCACAACCCAAGGAATCATGTCGCCATTTTTCATGTAATTTCTGACTTCAGGTTTACCTCCTAATCCAGAAACTACTACTGGAATTTTGGATTGATATTCGTAACCTGGGATTAGGTGTTCCCAAATATTTAGCACGTGTTTCTAAAGGGGATCCAGCAATCTTGGATTTCAGCGTCATTCTGACCTTTTGGACTTATGATTATTGGTATATAAGAGTTTGTACTTCCACGTCGTCAGGTAACTTCTGGGAGTCTTACTCAGAACAAAAGGAATCTGGGTTACGGGGGTCACCAATCCAAGAATTCTACATGGACACATTATAAGGGCTAATCTGGAATCTGGTATTCTATTTCCACACATTTTTTAGGGCTACAGGTCTCTTGGATATGACAATTTTTTCTTTATAAATTCTCAGCAACATTCTGGTCTTCTTGATAGTTGTAACCGAGAATGTGGACCTCTCAAGTTTGTTGGGTTTTTCGGGACAACAAAGGGCAGATTACAGGACCCAAAGAATCTTATCTCCATATTTTTATGTACGTATCACCTTACTATGTACCTTGTAATCTTGAAACTTCTGTTTGTCCTTCTATTCCGATAGGGTCCTGGTGTTTTGAGGTTGCCAAATATTTATTAGGTACTTTTACTGGTTACCAGTATTCATGGATTCCAAGAACGTAGGTAATTTCTGGGTATCGTCCTCTTTGTATACAGAGATTTTGGATCCACATCACGAGGAAATATCAGAGCATCTTGTTGACAAAGAAAAGGAAATGCCATTCTAGCAGTCCTCATTCGCCAGAACCTACAGGTCCTCTTAAAAGGTTTAACCAGCAATCTGGGCTTCAGGGTAACTACATATTTCAGAGCTACTAGATCCATAGATACCCTTAATCGGTCAATACAGATCCCCAGGATCATTCTATTCACTTAATATTTATAATCGAGGATCTGGCCCAAATATCCTTTTGAGTCTTAAGAACATCTAGGACCATAATCAGGGACCCCAGAATTCAAATGGCATATGGGTACAAAATCCCTCAATTCATGTTACCTCAAACTACAGAATTCTTTGGTGGTCGGGCTGGTGGGAATTGGGACATGGGTTTAGGAGAGTCCACATTTTGGCGAGGGCTTATTAAGGGGAACCAGGAAGTTTGGATTCCATTTCCCCAATAACCTTATGGGAGTCTTTCTCTTGATATCCTAGCAACTAGAATTCTAGGTCACCAGGGAATATCTCAGCGCCTTGCTGAAAATGTAGCAGGAATCTGGGTAATGGGAGTAATCATATACAGGAAACTACACGGCCTCTTGTAAAGGAATAATAAGGAATTTTGTTTGCTCGAGTCCTCAGTCCACAAATGCACAGGGCGTCTTACTAAGAGGTAACCATGAATCAGGTTTTAATGTAGGAATCTGGGTAGTGGGAGTCCTCAAACACAGAAAACTGGACTGCCTACTGCTAAAAAAAACAACGAATCTGTGTTACACGTGTCCTCATTCCCTAAAAAACGTCAGGGTGTCGTACTAAGGGCTAAACACGAATCAGGGTTTCTGAAGCATGAATCTACGGAAATCGGGTACTCATCTACAAGGAAATACACCGCCTTTAGCTAAGAATTAATAAGGAATCTGAGTTGCACGTGTTCTCTATCCCAAAAGAACTACAGGACCTCTTGCTAAGGGCTAAACATGAATGAGGATTTCAAAGCAGGAATGTGGGTAATATTCCTCATAACAGGAAACTTCGAGGCCTCTTCCTAAGGAAAAATAAGGAATCTGTTTTACGTGGTTACTCAATCACAAAATCTACATGGCATCTTGCTAAGGGCTAAACAAGAATTAGGGTTTCAAAACAGGAATCTCTCGAAATGGAGTCCTCATATAGAGCACACTACAGGGCCTCCAGCGAAGGAAGAATAGGAATCTGTGTTACACGAGTCCTCAATCCGAAAAAATTTTCAGTACGTCTTGCTACTGGACAAACAAGAATCAGGATTTTGAGCTCCCCTCATGTTTTGGAGCTATTTAGCATGTGGATATTAGGAATCAGTCAATTCAGGACTCCAGCAACATTCTGGTCCTCTTGGTAGTAGTAAACGGGTATCTCGCACTGCAAGTCCATTAGGTTCCTCAGGACAACTAAGGCCAGATTCCAGCACAAAAGGGATCATCTCGTCATATTTGCATGCAACTCTTGGTCTCAAGATGAACTTTGTAATTCTCAAACTTCCATTTCTCCTTTTTGTTTGAAGCAGCTGAGGGTTTTGCAGTTGCCAAATGTTTAGTAAGTATTTTGAAAGGTAACCAGGAATCACGGATTCCCCAACCCTAGGTAACTTGTGGGAATCTGTCTTTTTGTATACAGAATTTTGGAATACACATGCACAGGGAAAACCTAGGTATCTTGTTGAGAACGAAAAGGGAATCCAGGTTCTTGAGTTCTCATTCGCCGAAGACTACAGGGCTTCTTAATAAAGTTTAATCATGAATCTGGGCTTGTAGGTCCCCATATTGTTAAGGTGTCTTGTACGTGGGAACCAGGAATCTTGGATTCCAATTTTCCAGGAAACTTCTGTGGGTCTTTCAATTGATATCCGTACAACTTGATTTCTACATCACCATGAAATATCTCGGTGTGTTGCTGAGAATGAAGCAGGAATCTGAGTAATGGGAGTCCTCATATACAGGAAAATTCATTACTCTTGCGAAGGATGAATAAGGAATCTGGTCAACATGGGTCCTCAATACTGAAAGTCCACAGTGCATCTTGCTAAGGGCTAAACAAGATTAGGACTTCGAGCACCCCTCATGTTTTAGAGCTATTTGTTATGTGGATATTATGAATCAATCATTCCTGGACTCCAGCAACACTCTGGTACTCTTGATAGTTGTGAACAAGAATCTGGCACTCCAAATCCATTTAGACTCGGACCCTCTGATTCCAGATACAGGAGACTAGAAATTCTCTCGGATTTTTTGTATGTAAGCCCTGATCTCAGTGTTACCTTGTGCTCCAGAAACTTCAGTGGCTCCGCTGTTCGATATTAGGTCTTTGGGTTCGGTGTTCGATTTTTTAGGAGGTATTATTGGGAGGGAACCAGGAATCTTATTCTTGTCAAGCATATTCTTGTCATCTTTCTATGGGTATACAAGAGTCTGGACTTTCAGGCCAACAGGAAACATCTCGTCGTTTTTCTTAGAACGAAATAAGAATCTGGGTAACTGTGTCCCTTGAAAGTTTCTACATTCTTTACCTAAGAGGAACCCGGAAACTCGGTTTCCACGTAACCTGCAAACACCTGGGCATTTGCTAAATTATCCGTTGCTTAAGGCAGTGCTCATACTTAGGAATCGACAGGGACTTTAGCAAATGCCAATCTGGAATCTGGAAGTCCTGGTTCTCATATTATTCAGAGTAACGTCCTATATGCATACCACAAATTGGGCATTGCCGTTCCCCAGGAACGTGTTGCAACTCTTGATAATTGTACCTGAGAATCTGGACTACTGGTCCGTTTGTTTCACAGGGTCCTGTAAGGCCAGATTCCAAAATCCACGCAATCATCTTCCATTTGTTAGTGTGATCACTGGCTTCAGGTTTACCTTGTAGTCCAGAAACTACTGCTGGACATGTGTTTTCGCATTGAAAATGTGGGATTAGAGGTTCCCACACATTTAGGATGAATTCTTAAGAAGGAACCAGCAATTTTCGATTCCAGGTCCCTGAGAATCTTCTTGGCGTGTGTGTATTGGTATGTAAGACTTTGTACTTCTAAGTCACCAGAAAACATCCGGGCATCTTCCTGATAATAAAAAAAGGAATGTGGATTATGGGAGGCCTAACTCCATTTCTACAGGGCTCCGTTATAAGGACTTTCTGGAATCTAGGCTTCTAGGTCTCCAAATTCTTCAGAGCATGTTGCCACTTGGAAAGGACAACTATCATTATAGATTCCCAACAACCTTCTGGTCTTGATTGTTGTAAAAAAGAAACAGTCCATACAATTCAGTTGGGTTTCTCGACACAACTAAAGTCAGATTACAAGACTAAGGCATCATCTCGCCATATTTGTGTGTAACTCTTGTCTTAACATGTACCCTGCAATCCTAAAATTTCCTTTTGTGAATTTATCTGATATGGCCTGGGTGTTGGGGTCGCTAGCATTTAGTACATATTTTTAAAATTAACCAGGAATCACGGATTCCACATCCCTGGGAAACATCTGGGCATCTCTCTCTTTCCATTCAGAATTTAGGAATCCAGATCACTAGGGAAAATCAGGCTCTTGGTGAGAACAAGAAGATAATGCGGTATTAGGAGTCCTCAAACGTCAAAATCTATATGGTCTCTTGACAAGGTTTAATGTGGAATTTGGTCCTGTAGGTCCTTACATTTTTCAGAGCTACTTGCTACGTAGATACCTAAAATCACTTATTACAGATTCAAGCGATTCCGGTCCTTTCGATAGTTGTAATCCAGTATCTGAACCTACAAATTTTTTGTTTCTTATCAACATCTTCGGCCATAACTCAGTTCCCCTGGTATCAACTGGCATTTTGCGACTAAATCCATCGCTTCAGGTTACCTCAAAATACCGAAATTTCCTGTGGTCAGCCCGGTGGAAATTGGGATATTGGGTTGAGAATATTCCTCAGTTTTACGATGTCTTCTCAAGGGGAACCTGGAAGCTTGGATTACAGTTCCCAGGTACTATATGGGAGACTTTCTATTAATATCCAAACAACTGGAATTATATTTTCATCAGGAAATAACTCGGGAATTGCTGAGAATTAAGAAGGAATTTGATAAATGGGAGGCCTCATATATGGGAAACTACATGGCCTCTTCCTACGGAAGAAAAAGGAATCTGTTTTACACGAGTCCTCAAATTCCAAAAATCTACAAGGAGTCTAACTAAGGGAGAAAAATGTATCAGGGATTTGAAGCACGAATCTGGAGAATGGGAGTCCTCATATACAAGAAACTTCACAACCTCTTGCCAAGGACAATCAAGGATTCTGAGTGACACATGTCCTAGATCTGAAAAATCTAAGGGCGTCTTTCTAAGGGCTAAACACGAATCAGAGTTTCGAAGAAGGAATCTCAGTAATGGGAGTCTTCATATACAGGACACTACACAGCATCTACTTAAGAAAGGATAAGGAATCTAGTTTTCACGAGTCCTCAATGCCAAAAATTTACTGGGTGTCTGGCTAAGGGCTAAACAAGAATCAGGATTTCGAAGCAAGAATCTGGGGAATGGGAGTCCTCATATAGAGGAAACTACACGGGCTTTTGCTAAGGGAGAATAACGAATCTGGTTTACATGAGTCTTCAATTCCAAAAATGTTCAGGGCATCTTGGTAAGGCCTACAAGTCTCGGACTTCGAAGTCTCCATATTTTTCAGAGCTGTATCCTATGTGCACATTAGGAATTACTCATTCCAGAAGTCCCGCAACATTCTGATCCTCTCGATAGTTTAAATGAAAATATGGCACTACAAGTCCATTTAGATTCTGGATCCTCTAATGCCAAATTCCAGGACACAAGTAACCATCTCGGGTGTTTGGAATGTAGGCCTGATTTCAGAGTTACATCGTACTCCAGAAACTTCTGGTAGTTCAGCTATTTGGAATTAGGATCTTGGGTTTAGATGTTGCACCATGTTTAGAAGGTATTTTTGGGATGGCACAAGAGTCTTGGTTTACAAGTCCATAGGAGCATTCTGGAGACTTCTATTGGGAGCCACGTGTCTGGACTCCTAGGGTACGGGGAAACATCCTGTCGTTCTTCTGAGAACAAATCCGGAATCTCGGACACTATGTCCCCACAAAGTTTCTACTCATGTTACCAATGTGGAACAAGAAAAATGAGTTTGCATGTGACCAGCAAACGTCTGGGCAGTTGTTAATTTTTCCCTGGCTTAAGGTAGTTCTCATACCTAGAAGCCTACAGGAATTTTCTAAATGCCAATCAGGAATTTGGAGTCCCAGAACCCACACTTTTCAGAACTCATTCTTATATATGTACCTCAAATCTGTCATTACCGATTCCAGGAACCCGCTGCTCCTCTTCTTAGTTGGAACAGAGAATCTGGTCATCTGCTCGGCTTTTTTGGCAGGAGGCTGTAAGGCCAGATTCCACAACCCAAGGAATTATATCCCCATTTTTTGTTTAATTTCTGACTTCAGGTTTACCTCCTAATCCAGAAACTACTACTGGAATTTTAGATTGATATTCGTAACTTGGGATTAGGTGTTCCCAAATATTTAGGATGCATTCTTAAAGGGGATCCATCAATCTTGGATTCCAGGGCACTTCTGACCTTTTGGGCTTATGATTGTTTGTAACTAAGAGTTTGTACTTCCACGTCGCCAGGTAACTTCCGGGAGTCTTACTGAGAACAAAAAGAATCTGGTTATGGGGGTCCCCAACTCAAGAATCCTACAAGGACACCTTATAAAGGCTAATCTGTAATCTCGGATTCTATTTCTACACATTATTTAGGGCTACAGGCCTCTTGGATATGACAATTATGTCATTATAGGTTCTCAGCAACCTTTTGATCTTCTTGATAGTTGTAACCGAGAATGTGGACCCTCAAGTCCGTGGGTTCCTCTGGACAACAAAGGGCAGATTCCAAGACCCAAAGAATCTTATCGCCATATTTGTATGTAACTATCACCTTATGATGTGCCTTGTAATCCTAAAGCTTCTTTTTGTCCTTCTATTCCGAAAGGGACCTGGTGTTTTGAGGTTGCCAATTATACATTAAGTACATTTAAGTGTAACCAGGATTCATTGATTCCACGACCCTAGGTAATTTCCGGGCATCTGCCTATTTGTTTACAGAATTTTTGGATCCACATAACGAGGGAAAATCAGGGTATCTTGCCAAGAATGAAAAGGAAATCCGGTTCTAGGAGTTCTCATTCACCAGAATCTACAGGGACTCTTGATAAGGTTAAATCAGAAATCTGGGCTTCGGGGTCCCTACATTTTTCAAGCTACTAGCTCCATAGATAGCCTTAATCAATGATTACAGATCCCCAGGAACTTTCTATTTTCTTCATAGTTGTAATCGTGAATCTGGCCCAAATATACTATTGTGTCTTAGTCGGTCATTACAGACCCCCAGGAACATTCTATTCTCTTGATAGTGTAATCGAGGATCTGGCCCAAATAGTCTTTTGTGTCTTATGAACATCTAGGACCATAATCATGTACCCCAGGAATCAAATGGTATATTGGTACAAAATCCCTCGATTCAGGTAACCTCAAACTACAAATATTTCTTGTGGTTGGGCTGGTGGTAATTGGGACATGTGTTTTTGAAGAGTCCACATTTTGGGGAGGTCTTTTAAAGGGGAACAAGGAGTCTTGGATTCCAATTCCCCAATAACCTTATGGGAGTCTTTCTCTTGATATCCAAACAACTGGAATTCTGGGTCACCAGGAAATATCTCAGAGTCATGCTGAGAATGTAGCAGGAATCTGGGTAATGGGGGTCCTCAGATACAGGAAACTACATGGCTTCTTGCCAAGGAAGAAAATGCAATTTTGGTTGCAAGTGTCCTCAGCCCTAAAATCAGTGTTTTAATGTAGGAATCTGGGTAGTGGGAGTCCTCAAATACAGGAAACCGGACTGCCTATTGCTAAGAAAGAATAAGGAATCTGGGTTACACGTGTTCGCATTCCCAAAAGAACTACAGGGTCTCTTGCTAAGCGGTAAACAAGAGTAAGGTATTTGAAGCAGGAATGTGTGTAATACTCCTCATAACAGGATACTTCGAGGCCTCTTCCTAAGGAAAAATAAGGAATCTGTTTTATGCGGTTCCTCAATTAAAAAATTTACATGGAATCTTGCTAAAGTCTAAACAATAATCAGGGTTTCAAAACAGGAATCTGGGGAAAGGGAGTCCTCATATACAGAACAGTACACGGCCTCTATTGAAGGAAGAATAAGGAATCTGTGTCACACGAGTCCTAAATCCAAAAAATTCTCAAGACGTCTTGCTACAGGAAAAACAAGAATCAGGACTTCGAGCTCCTCTCGTGTTTTGGAGCTATTTAGCATGTGGATATATTAGGAATCAGTCAATTCAGGACTCCAGCAACATTTTGGTCCTCTTTTTAGTTGTAAATGGGTATCTGGCACTGCAAGTCCGTTAGATTCCTCGGGACAACTAAGGCCAGGTTACAACACAAAAGGGATCATCTTGCCATATTTGAAGGTAATTCTTGGTCTCAAGATGAACTTTGTAATTCTCAAACTTCCATTTGTCCTTTTATTTAGAGAGGGCCGAGAGTTTTGCCATTGCCAAATGTTTAGTAATCATTTTGAGAGGTAACCAGGAATCACGAATTACCCGACACTAGGAAACTTGTGGGCATCTGTCTTTTTGTATACAGAGTTTTGGAATACACATGGACTCGGAAAATCAAGGCATCTTGCTGAGAACGAAAACTGAATCTGGGTTCTTGAGTTCTCATTCACCAAAGTCTACAGCACCCCTTGTTGATGTTTAATCAGGAATCTGGGAATTTATGTCCTTATATTGATAGGGTGTCTTGTAAAAGGGAACCAAAAATCTTGGATTCCAATTGCCCAGGAAACTTCTGGGAGTCTTTCATTTGATATTCACACAACTTGAATTCTACATCACCATGAAATATCTCGGTGTCTTGCTGAGAATGAAGCAGGAATCTGGGTAATGGGAGTCCTCATATACAGGAAACTTCATGACTTTACGAAGGATGAATAAGGAATCTGGGCTACATGTGTCCTCAATACCTCAAATCTACAGTGCGTCTTCATAAGCGCTAAACACGATCAGGGCTTCGAGCACCCCTCATGTTTTAGAGCTATATGTTATGTGGAAAATACGAATCAATCATTCCTGGACTACAGCAGCACTCTCGTACTCTTGATAGCTGTGAATGAGAATCTAGCACTTCAAGTCCATTTAGATACTCGGAAACCCTGATTCCAGATACAGGACACTGGACATTCTCTCGGGGTTTTTTTATGTACATCTGACTTCAGTGTTACCTCGTACTCCAGAAACTTCAGTGGCTCCGATGTTCAATATTAGGATTTTGGATTTAGGTGTTCAATATTTTTAGGAGGTATTATTGGGAGGGAAGCAGGAATCTTAGATTCCACTTCCCCAGGCATATTCTTGTCATCTTTCTATGGGTATACAAGAGTCTGGACTTCCAGCCAACTGGAAACATCTTGTCGTTTTACTTACAATGAAATAGGAATCTGGGTCACTGTGACCCTTGAAAGTTTCTACAGGCTTTACTTAAGAAGAACCAGGAAACACAGTTTCCATGTAACTTGGAAACATCTGGGCATTTGCTAAATTATCCGTGGATTAATGCAGTGCTCATAACTAGGTATCAACAGGGTCTTTAGCAAATGTTAATCTGGAATCTGGGAGTCCTGGTTCTCATATTATTCAGAGCAACGTCCTATAAGAATACCACAAATCGGGCATTGCTGTTCCCCAGGAACGTGTTGCACATCTTGGTAGTTGTAACTGAGAATCTGGCCTACTGGTCCGTTTGTTTCACAGGGTCCAGTAAGGCCAGATTCCACAATCCACGTGATCATCTGCAATTTGTTAATGTGATACTGGCTTCAGTTTTACCTCTTAGTCCAGAAACTACAGCTGGACATACGTTATCACATTGAGAATGTGGGATTAGGGGTTCCTACATATTTAGGATGTATTCTTAAGGAGAAACCAGCAATCTTTGATTCCAGTTCCCTGGGAAACGTCTTGGCGTATGTGTATAGGTATGTAAGAGTTTGTACTTCTACATCACCAGAAAACGTCCGGGTGTCCTCTTGATAATAAAAGGAATGTGGGTTATGGGAGGCCTCAATCCATTTCGACAGGGCTCGGTTATAAGGGCTTATCTGGAATCTGGGCTTCTAATTCTCCAAATTCTTCAGAGCATGTTGCCACTTGGAAAGACAAGTGTCATTATAGATTCCCAACAACCTTCTGGTACTGTTGATTATTGTAACCAAGAACCAGTCCATGCAATTAAGTTGAGTTTCTCGGCACAACTAAAGATAGATTAAAGGACTGATGCATCATATCGCCATATTTGTGTGTAACTCGTGTCTTAAGATGTACCCTGTAATCCTAAAACTTCCGATTGTGAATCTATTTCATATGGCCTCAGGGGTGGTGTTGCTAAGCATGTAGTACACATTTTTAAACGTAACCAGGAATCACGGATTCCACATACCTGGGAAACAGCTGGACATCTGTCTATTTGCATACAAAATTTTGGAATCCTGATCACCAGGGAAAATCAGGCTCTTGCTGAGAATGATAGGAGAATACGGGATCAGGGGTCCTCAATCATCAAAATCCATATGGCCTCTTGATAAGGTTTAAGGAAGAATCTGGCTTGTGGGTCCTTCAATTTTTCAGAGCTACTTGCTACGTGGATATCTAAAATTTCTTATTACAGATCCAAGAAGATTCCAGTCCTTTCAATAGTTGTAATTGAGTATCTGAACCTACAATTTCTTTGTACCTTATCCACATCTTCGGTCATATCCAGTGCCCCAGGTATCAACTGGCATTTTGGGACAAAATCCCTCTCTTCAGGTTACCTCAAAATACAGAAATTTCCTGTGGTCAGGCTGGTGTAAATTGGGATATTGGGTTTAGAATATTCCACATTTTTACGTTGTCTTCTTAAGGGGAACCTGGAAGCTTGGATTGCAGTTCTCACTTAATATATGGGAGTCTTTCTATTGATATCCAAAAAACTGGAATTCAATGTTCATCAGGAAATATCTTGGGTATTGCTGAGAATTAAGCCGGAATTTGCAAATGGGAATCGCCATATACGGAAAAACTACATGGCCTCTTACTATGGAAGAATAAGAAATCTGGGTTACACGAGTCCTCAAATACGAAAAACCTACAGGGAGTCTTACTAAGGGAGAAAAAGTATCAGGGATTTGAAGCAAGAATCTGGGAAATAGGAGTCCTCATATACAGGAAACTTCACAACCTCTTCCTAAGGATGAACAAGGAATCTGGGTGTCATATGTCCTCGACCCGAAAAATCTACAGGGCGTCTATCTAAGGGATAAACAAGTATCAGGGTTTCGAAGCAGGACTCTCGATAATGGGAATCTTCATATACAGGAAACTACACAGCCTCTACCTAAGAAAAAATAAGGAATCTGGTTTTCCCGAGACCTCAGTGCCAAAAATCTACTGGGCATCTTGCTCAGGGCTAAACAAGAATCAGGATTTCGAAGCAAGAATCTGGAATGGGAGTCCTCATATACAACAAACTACACGGGCTCTTGCTAAGGAAGAATAACGAATCTGGGTTACACAAGTCCTCAATTCCAAGAATGTTCAGGGCGTCTTGGTAAGGTCTACAAGACTCGGAATTCGAAGTCCCCATATTTTTCAGAGCTGGAGACTGTGTGCATATTAAGAATCACTCATTCCATAAGTACCGCAATATTCTGGTCCTCTCAATAGTTTAAACGAAAATATGGCACTACAAGTCCATTTAGATTCTGGATCCTCTAACGCCAACTTCGGGGCCACAAGTAATCATCTCGGGTGTTTTGAATTTAATCCCTGAGTTCAGGGTTATCTTGTACTCCAGAAAATTCTGGTAGTTCAGCTATTTGGAATTAGGATCTTGGGTTTAGATGTTGCACCATGTTTAGAAGGTATTTTTGCGAGCTCACCAGGGTCTTGGTTTGCAAGTCCATAGGAGCATTCTGGAGTCTTCTATTGGGAGCCACGTGTCTTGACTTCTAGAGTACCAGGAAACATCTGGTCGTTCTTCTGAGAACGAAATAGGAATCTCGGACACTATGTCCCCACAAAGTTTTTACTCATGTTACCAATGTGGAACAAGTAAAATCAATTTGTATGTGACCAGAAAACTTCTGAGCAGTTGTTAATTTTTCCGTGGCTTAAGGCAGTTCTCATACCTAGAAGCTTCTAGTGATTTTCTAATTGCTAATCAGGAATTTGGAGTCCCAGTCCCCACACTTTTCAGAACTAATTCCTGTATACATAACACAAAACTGTCATTACCGCTCCCAGTAACCTGCTGCTCCTCTTCTTAGTTTTAACAGAAAGTCTGGCCACCTGCTTGGTTTCTTTTGCAGGAGGCTGTAAGGCCAGATTCCACAACACAAGAAATCATGTCGCCATTTTTCGTGCATTTTCTGACTTCAAGTTTACCTCCTAATCCAGAAAGGACTACTGGAAATTTACATTGATATTCGTAACTTGGGATTTGGTGTTCGAAAATATTTAGGGCGTATTCTTAATGGGGATCCAGCAATCTTGGATTCCAGGGCCCTTCTGACCTTATGGACTTTTGATTATTGGTATATAAGACTTTGTACTTCCATGTTGCCAGGTAACTTCTGGGAGTGTTACTGAGAACAAAAAGAATCTGGATTATGGGTGTGGCCAATCCAAGTATTCTACATGGACACCTTATAAGGGCTAATCTGGAATCTGGGATTCTCTTTCCACACATTCTTTAGGACTACAGGCCTCTTGGATATGACAATTATGTCATTATACATTCTCAGCAAACTTCTGGTCTTCTTGATACTTGTAACCGAGAATAGGGACACTCAAGTCCGTTGGGTTACTCGTGACAACAATGGGAAGATTCCAGGACCCAAAGAATCTTATCACCTTATTTGTATGTAACTATCATCTTAGGATGTACCTTGTAAATCTAAAACTTCTGTTTGTCCTCTATTCCTTTAGAGACCTGCTGTTTTGAGGTTGCCAAATATTTATTACATACTTTTAAGGGTAACCAGGATTCATGGATTCCACGACCGTAGGTAATTTCTGGGCATCTGCCTGATTGTATACAGGGTTTTTGGATCCACATCATGAGGGAAAATCAGGGCATTTTGCTGAGAACGAAAAGGAAATCCGGTTCTAGGAGTTCTCATTCACCAAAATCTACAGGACCTCTTGTTAAGGTTTAATCAGCAATCTGGGCTTCAGGGTCCCTACCTTTTTCAGAGCTACTAGATCCATAAATACCCGTAATCGGTCATTACAGATAACCAGGAACATTCTATTCCCTGGATAGTTGTAATCGAGGATTAGGCCCAAATATCCTTTTGTGTCTTATGAACATCTAGGACAATAATCAGGTACCACAGGAATCAAATGGCATATTGGTATAAAAGCCCTTGATTCAGGTTACCCCAAACTACATAAATGTCTTGTGGTCGGGCTGGTGGGAATTGGGACATTGGGATTAGGAGATTCCACATTTTGAGGAGGTCTTGTTAAGTGGAACCAGAAACCATGGATCCAGTTCCCCAATAATCTTATGGTAGTCTTTCTCTTGTTATCCAAACACCTGGAATTCTAGGTCACCATGAAATATCTCAGCGCCTTGCTGAGAATGAAGCAGGAATCTGGGTAATGGGATTCCTCATATACAGGAAACTACACGGC
This sequence comes from Carlito syrichta, assembly GCF_000164805.1. Lineage (NCBI taxonomy): Eukaryota > Metazoa > Chordata > Mammalia > Primates > Tarsiidae > Carlito > Carlito syrichta. The sequence goes on along the minus strand of NW_007231149.1, from coordinate 111,674 downwards.
CTCTTGCTAAGGAAGAATAAGAAATTTTGGTTGCACGAGTCCTCAGCCCAAAAATCCACAGGGCATCTTACTAAGAGGTAACCATGAATCAGGTTTTAATATAGGAATCTGGGTAATGGGAGTCCTCAAATACAGGAAACTGGACTGCCTATTGCTAAGAAAGAAGAAGGATTCTGGGTTACAAGTGTCCTCAATCCCTAAAAAATTTCAGGGCGTCTTGCTAAGGGCTAAACACGAATCAGGGATTTTGAAGCATGAATCTGCAGAAATGGGGTCCTCATATGCAGGGAAATACACGGCCTTTTGCTAAGAAAGAATAAGGAATCTGGGTTGCACGTGTTCTTTATCCCAAAAGAACTACAGGGCCTCTTGCTAAGGGCTAAACAAGAATAAGGGATTCGAAGCAGGAATGGGGGTGATACTCCTCATAACAGGAAACTTTGAGGTTTCTTGCTAAGGAAAAATAAGGAATCTGTTTTACACGGTTCCTCAATCACAAAATCTACATGACGTCTTCCTAAGGGCTAAACAAGAATCAGGATTCCAAAACAGGAATCCAGGTAAACTGAGTCCTCATATACGGGACCCTACACGGCCTCCAGTGAAGGAAGAATAAGGAATCTGTGTTACACGAGTCCTCAATCTGAAAAAATCTTAGGGACGTCTTGCTACTGGACAAACACGAATCAGGGCTTCGAGCTTCCCTCATGTTTTGGAGCTATGTAGCATGCGGATATTAGGAATCAGTCAATTCAGGACTCCAGCAACATTCTGGTCCTCTTGACAGTTCTGAACGGGTATCTGGCACTACAAGGCCGTTAGGTTCCTCGGAACAACTAAGGCCAGATTCCAGCACATAAAGGATCCTCTCGCCATATTTGGATGTAACTCTTGGTCTCAAGATGAACCTTGTAATTCTCAAATTCCAGTTGTCCTTTTATTTTGAGAGGGTCCGAGGGTTTTGCAGTTGCCAAATGTTTAATAAATATTTTTAAAGTTAACCAGGAATCACGGAATTCCCGACCCTAGGAAATTTGTGGGCATTTGTCTTTTTATATACAGGGTTTTGGAATACACATAGGGAAAATCAAGGCATCTTGCTGAGAACGAAAAGGGAACGCGGTTTCTAGGAGTTCTCATTTGCCGAAGACTACAGGGCCAGCCAATGAGTTTTAATCTGGCATCTGGGTTTCTAGGTCCCCATATTATTAGGGTGTCTTGTAAAAAAGAACCATGAATCTTGGATTCCAATTGTCCAGGAAACTTCTCGGTGTCTTTCAATGACATCCAAACAACGTGAATTATACATCACCAGGAAATATCTCGGTGTCTCGCTCAAAATGAAACAGGAATCTGGGTAATGCGAATCCTCATATACAGGAAACTTCATGACTCTTGCAAAGGATAAATAAGGAATCGGGCCTACATGGGTCCTCAATACCGATAACTACAGTTCATCTTGCTAAGAGATAAACGAGATCAGACCTTTGAGCACCCCTCATGTTTTAGAGCAATTTGTTATGTGGATATTACGAATCAATCATTCCTGGACTCCAGCAACACTCTGCTACTCTTGATAGTTGTGAACGAGAATCTCGCACTACAAGTCCATTTAGATACTCAGAACCTCTGCTTCCAGATCCATGATACAAGTAATTCTCTCGAATTTTTTGTATGTAAGCCCTGACTTCAGTGTTACCTCGTACTCCAGAAACTACAGTGGCTCTGCTGTTCGTTATTAGGATTTTGGGTTTAGGTGTACAATTTTGTAGGAGGTATTATTGGGAGAGAACCAGGAATCTTGGATTCCACGTCCCCAGGCATATTCTTGTCATCTTCCTATGGGTATACCAGAGTCTGGACTTCCAGGACAACAGGAAACATTTCGTTGTTTTACTTAGAACGAAATAGGAATGTGGGACACTGTGTCCCTTGAAAGTTTCTACACGCTTTACTAAAGAGGAACCAGGAAATTCGGTTTCCATGTAACTTGCAAACATCTGGGCATTTGCTAAATTATCCGTGCCTTAAGGCAATGCTCATACCTAGGAATCGACAGGGACTTTAGCAAATGCTAATCTGGAATCTGGGAGTCCTGGTTCTCATATTATTCAGAGTAACGTCCTATCTGCATACCAGAAATCAGGCAATGCCAATGCCCAAGGACGTGTTGCACCTCTTGATAGTTGTAACAGAGATTATGGCCTATGGGTCCGTTTGTTTCGCAGGGTCCTGTAAGGCCAGATTCCGCAATCCATGCAATCATCTGCCATTTGTTAATGTGATCACTGTCTTCAGGTTTACCTCGTAGTCCAGAAACTACTGCTGGTCATTCTTTTTCACATTGAGAATGTGGGATTTGCTGTTCCCACATGTTTAGTATGTATTCTTAAGGGGGAATCAGCAATCTTCGATTCCGAGTACCTGGGAAACTTCTTGGCGTATGTGTATTGGTATGTAAGAGTTTGTACTAGCACGTCACCAGAAAAGGTCTGGATGTCTTCCTGATAATAAAAAAGGAATGTGGGTTATGGGAGGCCTCAATCCATTTCTACAGAGCTCCCTTATAAGGGCTAATCTGGAATCTGGGCTTCTAGTTCTCCAAATTCTTCAGAGCATGTTGACACGTGGAAAGGACAAGTGTCATTATACATTCCCAGCAACCTTCTGGTCCTCTTGATTGTCGTATCCAAGAAGCAGTCCGTACAATTCAGTTGGGTTTCTCGGCACAACTAAAGGCAGATTACAGGACTAAGGAATCATCTCGCCATATTTGTGTGTAACTCTTGTCTTAAGGTGTACCCTGTAATCCTAAAACTTTCATTTTTGTATCTATTTGATATGACCTGGGGTTTTGAGTTTGCTTAACATGTCGTACACATTTTTAAAGGTAACCAGGAATCAAGGATTTCATTTCCCTGGGAAACTGCTGGGCGTCTGTCTATTTGCATACGAAATTTTGGATTCCAGATCACCAGGGAAAATCAGGGCATCTTGCTGATAACGAGATGAAAATGTGGGTTCTTGGTTCCTCAAACGTCAAAATCTATATGGCCTCTTGATAAGGTTTAATGAGGAATCTGGCCTTGTGGGTCCTTCCATTTTTCAGTGCTACATGCTACGTGGATACCTAAAATCACTTATTACAAATCCAAGAAGATTTCAGTTCTTTCGTCATTGTGATCTAGTATCTGAACCTACAATTTCGTTTGTTTTTTATCAACATCTTCGACAATAATCCAGTTCCCCAGGTATCAACTGGCATTTTGCAACAAATTCCTTCGCTTCAGGTGACCTCAAAATGCCGAAATTTCCTGTGACCAGGCTGGCGAAAATTGGGATATTGGGTTTAGAATATTCCACATTTTTACGATGTCTTCTTAAGGGAAACGTGGAAGCTTGGATTATACTTCCTAGGTACTATATGGAATTCTTTCTAATGATATCCAAACAAATGGAATTCTATGTTCATCAGGAATATCTCGGGTATGGCTGAGGATTAAGCAGGAATTTGTGAAATGGTAGTCCTCAAATACTGGAAACTACGTGGACTCTTACTACGGAAGAATAAGGAATCCGGGTTACACGAGTCCTCAAATCCCAAAAACCTACAGGGAGTCTTACTAAGGGAGAAAAATGTATCAGGATTTGAAGTACAAATCTGGGGAATGGGAATCCTCATATACAGGAAACTTCACAAACTCTTGCTAAGGAAGAACAAGGAATCTGGGTTACACATGTAATCGATCCGAAAAATCTACATGGCATCTTTCTACATGCTAAAGAAGAATCAGCGTTTCGAAGCAGGAAACTCAGTAAAGGGGGACTTCATACACAGGAAACTACATATCCTCTACCTAAGAAAGAAAAATAAAATTGGTTTTCACGCGTCCTCAAGGCCAAAAATCTACTGGGAGTCTTGCTAAGAGCTAAACAAGAATCAGGATTTTGAAGCAAGAATCTGGGGAACGGGTGTCCTCAAATACAGGAAACTCCATGAGCTCTTGCTAAGGAAGAATAATGAATCTGGGTTATACGACCTCTCAATTTCAAAAATGTTCAGGGTGTCTTGGTAAGGCCTATAAGACTCAGACTTCGACATCCCCATATTTTTCAGAGCTGGAAACTATGTGCATATTAGAAATCACTCATTCCAGAAGTCCCGCATCATTCTGGTCCTCTCGATAGTTTAAATGAAAAAATGTCACTACAAGTCAATTTAGTTTCTGGATACTCTAACGCCAAATTCCAGGACACAAGTAATCATCTCGGGTGTCTTGAATGTAAGCCCTGATGTCCGAGTTACCTTGTAATCCAGAAACTTCTGGTAGTTAAGCTATTCGGAATTAGGACCTTTGGTTTAAATGTTGCACGATGTTTAGAAGGTAATTTTGGGAGGGCACCAGGATCTTGGTTTACAAGTCCATAGGAGCATTCTGGAGGATTTCTATAGGGAGCCACGTGTCTGGACTTCTAGACAATGGGTAAATATCTGGTCGTTCTTTTGAGAACGAAACAGGAATCTCGGACACTATATCCTCAGATTGTTTCTACTCATGTTACCAATGTGGAACAAGGAAAATCAGTTTGCATGTGACCAGCCAACTTCTGGGCAGTTGTGAATTTTCCCCTGGCTTAAAGAAGTTCTCATACCTAGAAGCCTACAGGAATTTTCTAAATGCTAATCAGGAATTTGGAGTCCCAGTTCTCACACTTTTCAGAACTAATTCCTGTATACATACCACAAAACTGTCATTACCGATTCCCAGGAACCTACTGCTCCTCTTCTTAGTTGTAAGAGAAAATCTGGCCATTTGCTCAGCTTCTCTTGCAGATTCCACAACCCAAGGATTCATGTCGCCATTTTTCGTGTAATTTCTGACTACAGGTTTACCTCCTAATCCAGAAACTACTACTGGAATTTTAGATTGATATTTGTTACTTGGGATTAGGTGTTCCCAAATATTTAGCACGTATTCTTAAAGGGGATACAGCAATCTGGAATTCCAGGGTCCTTCTGACCTTTTGGGCTTATGATTTTTGGATATAAGAGTTTGTACTTCCGCGTCACCAGGTAACTTCTGGGAGGATTACTGAGAACAAAAAGAATCTGGGTTACGGGGGTCGTCAATCCAAGAATTCTACATGGACACATTATAAGGGCTAATCTGGTATCTGGGATTCTATTTCTGCACATTCTTTAGGGCTGCAGACCTCTTGGATATGACAATTTTGTCATTATAGATTCTCAGCAACCTTCTGCTCTTCTTAATAGTTGTAACTGAGAATGTGGACACTCACGTCCTTTGGGTTCCTCGGGACAACAAAGGACAGAGTCCAGGACCTAAAGAATCTTAATGCAATATTTGTATGTAACTATCGCCTTATGATGTAACTTGTAATCCTAAAACTTCTGTTTGTCCTTCTATTAGGATAGGGTCCTGGAGTTTTCAGGTTGCCAAATATATATTTTGTACTTTTAAGGGTAACCAGGATTAATGGATTCCACGATCCTAGGTAATTTCTGGGTATCTGCCTATTTGTATACAGAGGTTTTGGATCCACATCACGAGGGAAAATAGGGCATCTTGCGAAGAACGAAAAGGAAATCCGTTTCTAGGACTTCTCATTCGCCAAAATCTACAGGGCTTCTTGATAAGGTTTAATCAGCACTCTGGCTTCAGGGTCCCTATATTTTTCGGAGATAGTAGCTCTGTAGATACCCTTAATCGGTCATTACAGATCCCCAGGAACATTCTTTTCTCTTGATAGTTGTAATCTAGGATCTGACCCAAATATTCTTTTGTGTCTTTTGAACATCTAGGACCATAATCACGTACCCCAGGATTCAAATGACATATTGGTTCAAGATTGCTCAATTCAGGACACCTCAAACTACCGAAATTTCTTGGGGTCAGGCTGGTGGGAATTGAGACATGAGATTAGGAGATTCCACATTTAGGGAGGTATTGTTAAGGGGAACCAGAAATCTTGGATTCCAGTTCCCCAATAATCTTATGGTAGTCTTTCTCTTGATATCCAAACTACTGGAATTCTAGGTCACCAGGAATTATCTCAGCACCTTGCTGAGACTGTAGCAGGAATCTGGGTAATGGGAGTCCTCCTATACAGGAAACTACACGGCCTCTTGCTAAGGAAGAATAAGGAATTTTGTTTGCATGAGTCCTCAGCCGAAAAATCCACAGGGCGTCTACTAGGAGGTAACCATGAATCAGGATTTTAATGTGGGAATTTGGGTAGTGGGAGTACTCAAACAAAGTAAACTGGACTGCCTATTGCTAAGAATAAATAAGGAATCTGGGTTACACATGTACTAAATCTCTAAAAAACTTCAGGATGTCTTTCTAAGGGCTAAACACGAATCATGGTTTTTGAAGCATGAATCTGTAGAAATACGGTCCTCATATACAGGCAAATACATGGCCTTTAGCTAAGAAAGAATAAGGAATCTGGGTTTAACGTGTTCTCTAACCCAAAATAACTACAGGGCCTCTTGCTAAGGGCTAAAAAAGAATAAGGGATTCGAAGCAGTAATGTGGGTAATACACCTCATAGCAGAATACATTGAGGCCCCTTCCAAAGGTAAAATAAGGAATCTGTTTTACTCAGTTCCTCAATCACAAAATCTACATGGTGTCTTGCTAAGGGCTAAACAAGAATCAGGGTTTCAAAACAGGAATCTGGGGAAAGGGAGTCCTCATACAGAGGACACTACACGACCTTCAGGGAAGGAAGAATAAGGAATCTGTGATACACGAGTCCTCAAACTGAAAAAATTCTAAGGATGTCTTTCTACTGGACAAACAAGAATCAGGACTTCGAGCTCCCCTCATGTTTTTTAGCTATTAAGCATGTAGATATTAAGAATCAGTCAATACAGGACTCCAACCACATTCTGGTCGTCTTGGTAGTAGTAAACGGTTATCTCGCACTGTGAGTCCATTAGGTTCCTCAGGACAACTCTGGCCAGATTCCAGCACAAAAGGAATCATATCACCATATTTGCATGTAACTCTTGGTCTCAGCATGAACTTTGTAATTCTCAAACTTCCATTTGTTCTTTCATTTTGAGAGGGGCCAAGGGTTTTGCAGTTGTCAAATGTTTACTAAGTATTTTTAAAGGTAAGCAGGAAACACGGATTTCCCGACCCTAGGAAACTTGTGGGCATCTGTCTTTTTGTATACAGAGTTTTGGAGTACACATGGACAGGGAAAATCAAGTTATCTTGCTGAGAACGAAAAGGGAATCTGGGTTCTTGAGTTCTCCTTTGCCGAAGTCTACAGGGCCTCTTGATGAGGTTTAATCAGGAATCTGGGCATTTAGGTCCCCATATTGTTAGGGCGTCTTCTACAAGGGAACCAGGAATCTTGGATTCCAATTGCCCAGGAAACTTCTTGAGGTCTTTCAATTGATATCCAAACAACTTGAATTCTAAATCACCATGAAATGTCCCGGTGTCTTCTGGAGAATGAAGTAGGAATTTGGGTAATAGGAGTTTTCATATACAGGAAATTTCATGACTCTTGCGCAGGATGAATAAAGAATCTGGGCTAAATGGGTCCTCTATACCGAAAATCTACAGCGTATCTTGCTAAGGGTTAAACAAGATCAGGGCTTCGAGCACCACTCATGTTTCAGAGATATTTGTTATGTGGATATGACGAATCAATCATTCCTGGACTCCAGCAACACTCTGGTACTCATGATAGTTGTCAACGAAAATCTGGCACTACAAGTCCTCTGATTCCAGATATAGGACACTAGAAATTCTCTTGGATTTTTTGTATGTAATCCCTGACATCAGTGTTACCTCATACTCCAGAAACTACAGTGGCTCCGCTGTTCTTGATTAGGATTTGGGGTTTAGGTGTTCAATTTTTTTAGGAGGTATTGTTGGAAGGGAACCAGGAATCTTAGATTGCACGCCCCCAGGCATATTCTTGTCATCTTTCTATGAGTATACAAGAGTCTGAACTTCCAGGACAACAGGAAACATCTTGTCGTTTTGCTTAGATCGAAGTAGGAATCTGGGTCACTGTGTCTCTTGAAAGTTTCTACAGAATTTACCTAAGAAGAACCAGGAAACTCGGTTTCCATGTAACTTCCAAACATCTGGGCAATTGCTAAATTATCCGCGGCTTAAGGCAGTGCTCATACCTAGAAATCGACAAGTACTTTAGCAAATGCTGATCTGGAATCTGGGAGTCCTGGTTCTCATATTATTCAGAGCAGCATCTTATATGCATACCAGAAATCGGACATTGCTGTTCCCCAGAAACTTGTTGCACCTCTTGGTAGTTGTAACTGAGAATCTGGCCTACTGGTCCGTTTGTTTCACAGGGTCCTGTAAGCCTGGTTTCCACAATCCACGCAATCATCTGTCATTTGTTAATGTGATTACTTGCTTCAGGTTTACCTCGTAGTCCAGAAACTACTGCTGGGCATTCGTTTTCGCATTGAGAATGTGGGATTAGGGGTTCCCACAAATTTAGGATGTATTCTTAAGGAGGAACCAGCAATCTTCGATTGTAGGTCCCGGGGAAACTTCTTGGTGTATGTGTATTGGTATGTAAAATTTGTACTTCTACGTCACCAGAAAACGTCCGAGCGTCTCCATGAAAATAAGAAAAGGAGCATGGGTTATGGGAGACCTCAATCCATTTCTACAGGCTCCGTTATAAGGGCTTATCTGGAATCTGGGCTTCTAGTCCTCCAAATTCTTCAAAGCATTTTGCCACTTGGAAAGGACAAGTGTCATTTTAGATTCCCAGCAACCATCTGGGCCTCTTGATTGTTGTAACAAAAAACCAGTCCATGCAATTCAGTTGGGTTTCTCTGCACAACTAAAGCCAGATTACAGGACTAAGGCATCATCTTGCCATATTTGTGTGTAACTCTTGTCTTAAAATGTACCCTGCAATCCTAAAACTTCCGTTTGTGAATCTACTTGATATGGCTTGGGGTTTTGGGTTTGCTAAGCATGTAGTAAAGATTTTTAAAGGTATTGTGGAATCACGGGTTCCACGTACCAGAGCAAGAGCTGGGCATCTGTCTATTTGCTTACAGAATTTAGAAATTCAGATCGCCAGGGAAAATCAGGCTCTTACTGAGAACGATAAGACAATGCAAGATCAGAGGTCCTTAATCGTCATAATCTATAAGGCCTCTTGATAAGGTTTAATGAGGAATCGGGGCTTGTAGGTCATTCCATTTTTCAGAATTACTTGCAACGTGGATACCTGAAATCTCTTATTACAGATCCAAGAAGATTCCGTTCCTTTCAATAGTTGTAATTGAGTATCTGAACCTACAATTTCGTTTGTGTCTTATCAACATCGTCGGCCATAACCCAGTTCACCAGGTATCAACTGGCATTTTGCGACAGAATCCCTCGCTTTAGGTTCCCTCAAAATACCGAAATTTCCTGTGGTCAGGCTGGTGGGAATTGGGATATTGGGTTTAGAATATTCCACATTTTTACAATGTCTTGTTAAGGGGAACCTATTAACTTGGATTACAGTTCTTAGGTACTATATGGGAGTCTTTACATTGATATCCAAACAACTGGAATTCTATGTTCATCAGGAAAAATCTCGGGTATTGCTGAGAATTCAGCAGGAATTTGAGTAATGGGAGTCCTCATATTCGGAAAACTACATGGACTCTTTCTATGGAAGAATAAGGAATCTGGGTTACATGAGTCCTCAAATCCCATAAACCTACATGGAGTCTTACTAAGGGAGAAAAAATTATCAGGGATTTGAATCACGAATCTGGGGAATGGGGGTCCTCATTTACAGGAAACTTCATAGCCTCTTCCTAACGCCAAACATAGAATCTGGGTTACACCTGTCCTCGATCCTAAAATCTCCAGAGAGTCTTTCTAAGGGCTAAAGAGGAATCAGGGTTCAGAAGCAGGAATTTCGGTAATGGGAGTCTTCATATACAGGGAACTACCCAGCCTCTACCTAAAAAGGATAAGGAATCTGGTTTTCACGAGTCCTCAATGCCAAAAATCTTTCAGGTGTCTTGGTAAGGGCTAAACAAGAATCAGGATTTCAAATAATCTGGGAATGGGAGTCCTCATATACAGGAAACTACATGGACTCTTGCTAAAGAATAATACCGAATCTGGGTTATATGAGTCCTCAATTCCAGAAATGTTTAGGTAAGTCCTACAAGACTCGGACTTCGACGACCCCTTAATTTTCAGAGCTGTTTCCTATATGGATATTAGGAATCAGTCATTACCAAATCCCCACAACATTCTAGTCATCTCAACAGTTTAAACGAAAATATGGCACTACATGCCAATTTAGATTATGGGTCCTCTAACGCCAAATTCCAGGACACAAGTAATCATCTCGGGTTTTGTGAATGTAAGCCCTGAGTTCAGGATTACTGCATACACCAGAAACTTCTGGTAGTTCAGCTATTCGGAATTAGGACCTTGGGTTTAGATGTTGCACCATGTTTAGAAGGTATTTTTGGGTGGGCACCAGGGTCTGGGTTTCCAAGTCCATAGGAACGTTCTGGAGTCTTTCTATTTAGAGCCACGTGTCTGGACTTCTAGGGAATGGGGAAACATCTGGTCGTTCTTCCGAGAACGAAACAGGAATCTCGGACACTATATCCCCAGAGAGCTTCTACTCATGTTACCAATGAGGAACAAGGAAAATCAGTTTGCATGTGACCAGCAAACTTCTGGGCAGTTGATAATTTTTCCCTGGCTTAAGGTATTTCTCATACCTAGGCATCTACAGGAAATTTCTAAATGCTACTCAGGAATTTGGAGTCACAGTCTCCACACTTTTCAGAGCTTATTCCTGTATACGTACCACAAAACAGTCATTATCGATTCCCAGGAACCTGGTGCCCCTCTTCTTAGTTGTAATAGAGAATCTGGTCATATGCTCGGCTTTTATGCAGGAGTCTGTAAGGCCAGATTCAACAAACCAAGGAATCATCTCATCATTTTTCATGTAATTTCTGACTTCAGGTTTGCCTCCTAATCCAGAAAATACTGCTTTAATTTTAGATTGATATTCGTAACTTGGGATTATGTGTTCCCAAATATTTAGCACGTATTCTTAAAGGGGATCCAGCAATCTTGGATTCCGTGGCCATTCTGAACATTTAGGCTTATGAGTATTGGCATATAAGAGTTTGTACTTCCACCAGGTAACTTCCGGGAGTCTTACTGACTACAAAAAGAATCTGGGTTATTGGGGTCGCAAATCCAAAAATTCTACATGGACTCATTATAAGGGCTAATCTGTAATCTGGGATTGTATTTCCACACATTCTTTAGGGCTACAGGCCTCTTAGATGTGACAATTTTGTCATTATAGATTCTCAGCAACCTTCTGGTCTTCTTGAGAGTTGTAAACGAGAATGTGGACCTAGAAGTACTTTGGGTTCTTCGGGACAACATAGGACAGAATCCAGGACCCAAAGAATCTTATCGCCATATTTGTATGTAACTATCGCCTTAAGATGTACCTTGTAATCCTAAAACTTCTGTTTTTCCTTCTATTCTGATAGGGGCCTGGTATTTGAGGTTGCCAAATATTTTTTTACCTACTTTTAAGGGTAATCAGGATTCATGGATTCAATGACCATAGGAAAGTTCTGGGCATCTGCATATTTGTATACAGAGTTTTTGGATCCACATCATGAGAGAATATCAGGGCATCTTGCTGAGAACGAAAATGAAATCCGGTTCTAGGAGTTCTCATTCGCCAGAATCTAGAGGGACTCTTGATAAGGATTAATCAGCAATCTGGACTTCAGGGTCCCTACTTTTTTCAGAGCTACTAGCTCCCTAAATAACCTTAACCTGTCATTACAGATACCCAAGAACATTCTATTCTCTTGATAGTTTTAATCGAGGATCTGACCCAAATATACTTTTGTGTATTCAGAACATCTAGGAAGACAATTAGGTACCCCAGGAATCAAATGGCATATTGGTACCAAATCCCTCGAATAAGATTACATCAAACTACAGAAATCTCTTGTGGTCGGGCTGATGGGAATTGGGACATTGGGTTAGGAGATTCCACATTTTTAAGAGGTCTTGTTAAGGGGAACCAAGAATCTTGGATTCCAGTTCCCCAATAACCTTATGGGAGTCTTTCTCTTGATATCCAAAGAACTGGAATTCTAGGTTAACAGGAAATATCTCAGCGCCTTGCTGAGAATGAAGCAGGAATCTAGGTAATGAGAGTCCTCACATACAGGAAACTACACGGACTCTTGCTAAGGAAGAATAAGGAATTTTGATTGCACGAGTCCTCAGCCCAAAAATCCACAGAGAGTCTTACTAAGAGGGAACCATGAATCAGGATTTTAACGTGAGAATCTGGATAGTGGGATTCCTCAAATACAGGAAACTGGACTGCCTATTTCTAAGAAATTATAAGGAATCTGGGTTACACGTGTCCTCAATCCCTAAAACACTTCAGTGCATCTTGCTAAGGGCTAAATACGAATCAGGGTTTTTGAAGCATGAATCTGCAGAAATGGGGTCCTCATATACAGGCCAATACATGACCTTTTGCTAAGAAAGAATAAGGAATATGGTTTGCACGTGTTCTCTATCCCAAAAGACTACAGGGCCTTTTGCTAAGGGCTAAACAAGAATAAGGGATCCGAAGCACGATTGTGGGTAATACTCCTCATAACGGAAAACTCCGAGGCCCCTTGCTAAGGAAAAATAAGGAATCTGTTTTACACAGTTCTTCAATCAGATAATCTACATGGCGTCTTGCTAAGGGCTAAACAAGAATCAGCGTTTGAAAACAGGAATCAGGGAAAAGGGAGTCCTCATATACAGGACACTACATGGCCTCCAGCGTAGGAAGAATAAGAAATCTGTGTTACACAAGTCCTCAATCCGAAAGAATTGTCAGGATTTCATGCTACTGGACAAACAAGAATCAGGTCTTCGAGCTCCCCTCATGATTTGGAGCTATTTAGCATGTGGATTTTAGAAATCAGTCAATTCAGGACTCCAGCAACATTCTGGTGCTCTTGATAGTTGTAAACG